>NW_024742772.1:90000-185000 GCF_018991925.1 Homarus americanus
ACAGGCCGCCCGGACACTTTTGCAGCGCGTCACCACGTAGAAAGTGAGGAGTGTCAACATGGGGTCACATAAGAGTCTCGTGAAAGTGTCCGGCGCTGCTGTAAATTTCGACACGACGACGTCACCAATCTAGAAATATCTACTTCGCCTCCCTCTTTGCGTTCTATTCACTAACTTTATAAAATAACCTGTATTTATAATATAGTTTAGATCAGTGGTTCTCAACCTTGTTTGCACCCATGCACCCCTTTCACCATATGTCAGAATGTCATTCCCCCCCCCCCTCTCCTTTCCAAGATTGTCTGCCTCAAAAAGTGCATTCCAAATAATATGCATATAATACTGAAAATCCTTTATTTTTTCCATATTAGTACATATACATTTACAATTTTACATGGATTATTTTTATAGTGGAGTTTTACAAATTAAATGCCAGTTGAAAATGTTGATGGATTTATAAAACTTGAATAAAAGTAAAATAGTTTTTTTTTTATTTATAATGAATTACTTAACAGACCAAACTGAAGCATAATGCAATAAACAAAAAGTTCAATAGAATACCAGGATATTGTAAATTTGTAATTAATTTTATTCAGATGAAGATTACAGTCAATGAGAAACCTGTGATTGTTTTTTCTTCGCCAATTCTGGGATACGCGGAGGAGTGCTTGAAAGGGCACAACGCAGGTCATTTTATACATCTAATCTACTACGTTGCTTCGTTTTAATTTGCAACAGAGTTGAAAAGCCTGACTCACAAAGATATGTCGACACAAACGGAAGCAATGCCCGGATAGCTCTTTCTGCCACTTTTGGGTAGGAATCGCACATCAAGGGCCAAAATTCTGTGATTGATTTCTCATCGAACATATCTCTTGCTCCCGAATCAGTTTCCCCCCCCCCCTGAAAACCTGAATTCCCCCCCTGGGTGGAATTCCCCCCTGGTTGAGAACCCCTGGTTTAGATAATATATATTGTATGTAACCCTGATTTAACTTCGCTATGTTCTTTTGTTTTTCTGGAAGTATAGATGACATGAAATGATTATCTAGCGTGATGATCTATAAGTAAGAGGGAGTGTTGATGGTGCTGAAGTGTATTTTTAGAGGATCTGTCTATTACGTTGTGTCTAAGAGATGGCAGTGAACCTCTTTAAGGGAATCTCATTAGCGAGTTATCACTTATTGTTATCTTTATTTCTCGTTATTATTATTATCATCTTACCAATCACAAAACAGAATAACTATAACAGACCAATCACAAAACAGAATAACTATAACAGACCAATCACAAAATAGAATAACTATGACAAACCAATCACATGACAGAATGACTATGACAGACCAATGACATGACAGAATGACTACGACAGGTAAATATTCTCACTTGCTTGACAGTTAATAAATCATCACCATGATATTTCAGGTAATAGTGATCCATGATGAGACTTGCATCACCAATACACTGAGAAACACAAGTGAGGATGACAAGATAGTTCTCACGCTCGGTTTTATTTAGACACTAGCATAGATAGATAGATATAAGACACCTCATCATGTTATCATCGACCTACACACACGCACACACGCACACACACACACACACACACACACACACGGTAATTTGGGATCACCTGAACATTATCCCACACCCAGTTAATTTTACCTGATTATTAAACACCTTAACGTTACCTGGAGGGGTGTTGGTTAGGTTAGGTTAGATTAACTATAGGTTGGTTAATCTTCAGGTGAAATAAGCTAGGGGGGCCAATTTTTACCTGTCCTACACCTATATATATAATAAATGTACTGTATATTGTTGATGAAAAATGTTATCTGTAATATAAATAAATGATTCCCTCTCCGCGTCTCATAAATCACCACCACAAGCAATTATGAACCAATCACAGTGGCCTCTTGCTTCACTAACTTCACATACTCTTTGAAAGCAATTACCTCAGATTTACGACAAACATATGACAGTGAAAAATGTTACCGTAACTCACACGGAGACCCTCGTCACTCAACCACCTACTAGGAGCGGCCCACTCACAACTCACTGTTAAGAGTGGGTGGGGTCTCAAGTTCTCATTCCATTCCCACCACGCCTTGCTCTAGTCACTCCACGCACTCAGTCGACACTCAACCTTCGGAGAGTGCACACGCGTTACTCTTTCTCTCCCCGACCTGACCCACTCACTAACTCCTCGTCTCTTTATCTTATGAGTAAATATTTAAGGCTTTTATTTACAAATCCTAACAGAGGAAGCATTTAGCTATGGCCAAATATACCTACACACACCACCTTACGTTCATGACCCGCCTGGACAGAATACCCTTGTCCAGCATGCCACCGAACAATTCTTTCCCCTGGACAGAATCGAATCGTACTCCTTGAGGTTAAATTAATGTTATTGATCAGTGAAGGACGGAAGTAAGTTTAGACAGACAGATAGAAACAGACACAGGTGGACAAACAGACAGAACGGCAGACAGATATACATACAGAGAGACATATAGACAGAGACTGACAGATGGACATAATAACAGATAGACAGACAGACAGAAAGACAGATTAACCCAACTTAATCAAAAGTCAACGCGGTCCCTATAATGAGGACACACACACACACAGGCAGGTATGCATGTCACCTTAGTCAGCGTTTAATTATTATACGCCCTTGACACCTGGCACAAGAACCTCTGCATGTAAATATTTCGTTGTTTGCTCCTAATCGTGCGTATGTGTGTGTGTGTGTGTGTGTGTGTGTGTGTATGTGTGTGTGTGTGTGTGTGTGTATGAATCTAATAATAATAACAAAACAACAACAACAAAAAGAACAGTAATAATAATAATAATAATAATAATAATAATAATAATAATAATAATAATAATAATAACACTTAATAATATTTGAAGAAAATATAGGTTATAGAGAGAAATAGAGAGAAAGAGAGAGAAAGAGAATTCCAAGTCTCGAATTCGTAAGATTAAAAATTCATTAAATATGAAAAACAAACAATAAAACATTGAAAATAAAACAATCATAATCTTGAAAACTTCGAAACTACTCAGATTACTTTTATAATCATTACCTATTGCCATCGTTTCTAATAGAGTGATAATTGAACAAAACTTCCAAAAATAAACTTCAAGCACAGATTTTAGTAGAACTGAACTGCGATCCCATTATCGTGGCGGCAAGCAAAATACAATTAAATCATAGTTTTCATTCGTTTTTCCTCAAGTATTCACCAATATATCTAAGTATTAAGTTAAATTTTATTATTTGTGGTATTATCAACTAAATTTGGTGTTGACATTGAACGCGTGAGTCCGTTGTGATTGTGTTTACTTAAAAGCAGCATTAACAAGGCTACTTCACTGTATTGTTACTCCCCGCTCGATACTGTGATTGATTATGTTTTGGGTTGATCTGCCTGTCTGTCTGTCTGTTAGATTAAATATTAGGCTGTGTTAGGTTACCATTAGATTAAGTTAGGTTAAGTTACTATTAGATTAAGTTAGGTTAGGCCAATATTAGGTTAATAATTGAAGTAAAATAAACGTCATGCAATTGTTGTAGATACGCAAGAGCTAACATACACGACTAAGCTTTCACTCTGTTGACCTTACCCAAGTCATGGTGACCACAGACCATCTAGGCTAGGGCGTGCATGGCGGCATGACTCAACGGGCATACATAAATTGGGTCTCTCATTACTTGTTAGATATTGTTAATGAATGGAATAGAAATTGTGAGGGTTGTTAGTAGTTGTTGTTGTTGATGTTGTCGTAGGAGTAGTATTAGTAGTTATTGATATTATCTTTATCACTATCATTATTGTAACCAGCGTTTTTTCTCTCCTTCCTCCCACCTCCTCCCTCCTTCCTCCCTCCTCCTCCTCCTCCTCCTCCTTCCCTCCTCCTCCTTCCTCCCTCCTTCCTCCCTCCCTCCCTCCCTCCCCTCCTCCTACCTCTCCCTCCTTCCTTTCCTCCCTCCCTCCTTCCCTCCCTACCTCTCCCTCCTTCCCTCCCTCCCTCCCTACCTCTCCCTCCTTCCCTACCTCTCCCTCCTTCCCTCCCTATACCTCCCTCCGTCACTTTCACACCGCCGTTACCGCAGTTTGACATTTCACAGCGTTAATGGTGTACGCTGACCTCAAATTACGTCACAGTAGTAAATTGAGTCCAGTCACTGTACGCAGAGGAACGATGGTATACAGTATATTCACTATATTCTGTTATACTTGTATTTAGAATAATTTTATACGCATACTATCATATCATGAGTGTATGTGTACCGGTGTATGTATACAATGAGTGTATGTATACTGATATGTATATACTGTCAGTGTATGTATACCAGTTACACTATTGTTTGTGAAGGGACATATGATTAATATAGATAAACTTAATTAAGATCATATATATATATTGAATACCAGTCGAGTTAATGATATCACCTGAAGATTAGACACCCCGGTATATTTTACCTGATAACTAAACACACACACACACACACACACACACACCATCAACCACACCAAAACCGTAGTCATGCACATCAATACCGCCACCACTCCAGTGCAAGCCCCAGCAGTCACAGTGGGTGCCCATCCTCTCCAGCTGGTGCAGTCTGCCAAACTCCTGGGTGTAACTATAGACAATAAACTTGACTGGAAGGCCCATGTAAATAACACAGTCAAGGCAGCCTCGTACCGTCTCTACATGCTACGAAGACTTAGGTCACTTGGGACACCCACGCCAAAGCTGAGGACCATCTACAACGCCTTTATTCACCCCAAACTAACGTATGCGTCACCAGCCTGGTCGTCTTCTCTCAACTCTACCCAACAACGTCAGCTAGAGAAGGTACAGAAAAGGGCCTGCAGAATCATGCTCGGCGCAGAATATTCCGGCTACACCAACGCTCTCTCCACCCTGGAAATGGCATCCCTCAGTGACCTCCACCACCAAGCACTGAAAAGGTTTGGCAGTGGACTACTGCACCACCCTCGCCATCGCTACCTCCTGCCACCTGCAGCCCCCCACCCACCTTGCGCAGTCCGCCACTACAACAAAATTCAGCCCATAAGAGCCCGCACCGATAGATATAAGAACAGCACCATCCCATCTATTGTTAAAATAATAAACAACTCCTGATTTATGTACTGTACAGCCCTGTAAATGTATTCAATGCATATTATATCATTAAGTCTAAATCAAATGTAAGTCTGTATATTTTCATCCACCGGCTGCAACTCTATTAATAAACCGTTTATTATTATTATTATTATTATTATTATTATTATTATTATTATTATTATTATTATCACACACACACACAGATGTGAGGAACGCGGAAGGTAATACAAACATATCATTGTCCCGTGACCACAACACTCACTACAACACGATAATACTGTTCTGACACATCAGCTCCTTATAACCAACCTTCCCGGGTGTGTGGCAGGGTAATTGGTTGTGATGGGAGAGGGAGGAGGTTGTGGTGGGAGGGGGAGGGGGAGGGGGGAGGTGGTGGTGGGTGAGGGGTTGGGGGATGAAGCACTGGGTGAGGGAAGAAAGTGGTGGTGGGTGATGGATGAGAGGCTGTCTATCTTTGTCTGTCTTGCTTCTCTGTCTGTTTGTCTGTCTTTCGTTTTTATTTCTTTAATTGAATATTCTTTTGCTATTGTTTCTGCTGTTCTCTCTCTCTCTCTCTCTCTCTCTCTCTCTCTCTCTCTCTCTCTCTCTCTCTCTCTCTCTCTCTCTCTCTCTCTCTCTCTCTCTCTCTCTCACCAAGACTGAACAAATTACTGTCAACACCTATCTATCTAACCTTCCTCCCTCCCGCTGGTGGCTATTACGTCTCTGTTCACCTGTTCACTGACTCCAAGGTGAACATTCTTTACGGATTGTTGTTCTTTATTC
Organism: Homarus americanus; assembly: GCF_018991925.1. NCBI lineage: Eukaryota > Metazoa > Arthropoda > Malacostraca > Decapoda > Nephropidae > Homarus > Homarus americanus. The sequence goes on from NW_024742772.1 coordinate 95,935, forward strand.
TCTATACTCTCAACTGATTGTTCCTACGAGCTGTTTCTAGTTATTTCTTTGTGTTCTCTGTAGGTTATTTGTTTCCATCGGGGACCTTGTGTTTAGTGAAATAATGTGGAGGTAAGAAATAAAGGAATGATGAACGGCAGGACATCGCTATATCATTTTTTTTCTTTACTTTACTTAAATATTTGTTATTCTTGTTTTATTTGTTAGGAGATTTACGTTTACAAGTTTTCCTTACATAATACATGAATATATTTAAAACACAATTATTCTGAATCTAGAGTATTGAATAAAGCAAGTTAAAAAAAAATAGCTAAAATTAATAATAAAAAATGAGAGTTCGGTGTAGAAAAACAAAACTGTAAATTTAGTAAAGTTACCCATAAACTTTAACTATTAACATTTTCTTTGATTGTAGGTCTGTACGTTTTCTTTGATTCACACAACAATAACAACTAATAATAACAATAAAACAATCTTCGAGAAAGTTTATTACGGCATTTTCATCTCTATAAACCTGAAAATATAGCTAAGATTAGATAAAGCAGCAACAGCGCACAGATAAACCATAAATAACACACCTACGAGTACAACTAATCACTGACCATCACCTCGAAAGACAATGGCACCGAAACATAACCTTATAGACCTGCCGCTCGTGCTTGACTCTTCCTTCTCACTGTTTATTCACATTTTAATCAATCTCACCTTTCTATTTACTCACTGTATCTGGGGGTCTGGTGGCTATTGTGTTTCCGGCAACGATACAGTGAAAGTAAATCTGAGTAAATACGTGAGGTTATTTGAGGTTATTGATGATTGTGATGAAATTAGTATTTGTTGGTTGGTGTTCAAGATAGATGGATAGAAACGCCATACAAATTCACGTTGGTTCAGCATACACACACACACACACACACACATATATATATATATATATATATATATATATATATATATATATATATATATATATATATATATATATATATATATATATATATATATATATATATATATATATATATATATATATATATATTTCAGGTCTATAAACAATGCACACAATTAATGCATGTATTCAAACAATGTACAGTTCCGTTCAGAAGTTCGTGGTACACTGGCGGTGAAAGAGAGATAGGAGCGCTTGAACTTGCCTAGCTTATACTACAGACGGGCAAGGGGCGACCTAATTGAGGTGTACTGTATAAGCATCTCAAGGGGCACTACTCAGTCGAGTGTCCTTACTTGGAGCTGGCGGACGCTCGCCCCACAAGGGGTCACAGCTCAAGATTGAAGAAGCCGCAGGTCCAGAAAACCGTGAGGACAAACTTTTTCGGAGTGAGAGTTGTGAACTCTTGGAACAATCTACCAGAGAGTGTTGTGACGGCACCGAGTGTGAGCTCTTTCAAGACCAAACTTGACCAACACTGGAGCAGGTTCAGGTACATTCAGGAGCCGGTGCATGCCCAGTACTTGCCAACAGTGCGTAACAGAGACGTGACCGATTGCCCAAGCGGCTAACGAGCCAATCAGTGGTGAAGCGGATAAAAGTAAAAGTAAAAAGAGGGGTGCATAGCCTGTTGTACCCTTCCTGGACGACAGGTCACTACACCTAGCCTCCTACCAACACACACGGTGGAGCTGGCAACGGAGCAGCGAGTCGAACGAATACTCATTAAAAGGAGATGGGAAGGATATTGATATGAATATCCTGCCGACGAGAGAAGAAAACTGTAGTGATAGGAGTATCCATTCGAATATCAAAATACAATAGGGAAATTGGTTTCTAATGAACACCATAAGAAGTAGGTGAACAGAGCTCATATATCAAGAGTCTTCAATGTATTCATTACTTGAAGTTTTTTATATAATACTCTAGCTATATGTACAGTATATATGTGTGTGTGTGTGTGTGTGTGTGTGTGTGTGTTTGTGTGTGTGTTACGCTAAATAGTGATAATTGCCGATTAAGTGTTAAATAACGTTACTTCATAGTGTCACTTACCCCAGGTTACCTCCGCCTGGGTCAACGCCATCTGGGGGTCGGCAAATTAACAACACTACCTTGTCTCTACCACAACACTCTAGCCTCTCCCGTGAACCACCAAGGTGACTATGGTCCTGTATCTCGCCCTGAAAGGCAGTTCACTCTCATCCTCTGTCCTGAAACAGTGACTCGCCCTAAGGACCTCTACCTTCCCCGGGTTCCTGCGCTTCAAGTGACCGCCTTAATCATCCCACGTACCATAACATTCATCCCAGAGAGAAGAAGATGGCTTAACTTTTTCTCTGGTTCCTCTCTGCTCTTGTCTCCCATGTTTAGTCTGTATATAGATGATATTTATATGTTGAGCTCGGGCACTGGTGTTGGGTTAGTGGTTAGGATTTGTCTTTATAATTAGTTATTATTGTTATTAAATATTAAAAACTCCTCCTTTGTATAATGTCCATCAGCAGTAACGTTGGCCGATATTCACATTAATATCCTTCCCATCTCTTTTTTGATGAGTACTGTATTTGTTCGACTCGCTGCTCCGTTGCCAGCTCCACTGTGTGTGTTGGTGGGAGGGTCGGCGTAGTGACCTGTCGTCCAGGAAGGGTACAACAGACTATGCACTCTTCACGGCCACTGTACCACAAACTTCTGGACGGAACTGTGCATAGACAGTGCAAGTATACAAACAATATACATAGAAACAGGTGTACAAACAATATACATAGACACAGGTGTACAAACAATATACACCAATTATGTAAACAATGGCATAAGGTCGTTGAATTATTACTTTCCATTCACATCTTATTAACTTATAAATATTGCTGTTGTTTTTATTTCCGCGTTTCGATGCATCAGTGGTCAATAACAAAAATTCAAACCACAATAAAAACATGAGTTAAGGTATGTTAAAACATATAGGATTTAATTCAGTTTTATTTCCAAAGTTACAAAAATTATAAACACTATGATTATTTTGGGCATTAAACAATAAGTATTTTGGGAAACTTACAATGTATATTTATGTTATTCATTATATATTTTTCATTAACAAATTATATAAATTCTTTGTTATAATACACATTTGATTGTTGAATATATATGAATACATTAATATGTTTAATTTCCCAATAAATCTTCAGTATACATTATTGTGTATTAAGTGTGAGATAAAGGGATGGGTACAATTTGGTAATTCTTTCGTTTTGTCTTTCAGCCAGTTGAGGTCACTGTCCCTCCCTGTGTGTGTGCGTCTTCAGTGACCATAAGAAGGCTTGGGACAGACGGTCTTGTAGGTCTGCTGGGTTTGGGTGACCGTCACGTACTGAGGGACCACTTGGGTCTTGTACTGCGTCTGGTACTGTACTTGGGTCGTGGTAACGTACTTGGGCGTGTACTGGGTCGTGTACACGGTCTGGTACTGGGTCTGGGTCACGTATTGGGTCTGGTATTTGGTCTCGGTGATGTATTTAGGGACATACTGGGTTTTGGTGACGTACTGGGTTTGGTATTGGGTCTGGTATTGGGTTTGGACCTGGGTCACATACTTGACTTGGGTCTTATAAGCGGTCTCAGTGACATATTTCGGCACGTATTCTGTCTGGTACTTGGTCTGGTACTGAGTTTGGTACTGGGTTTTGTAGAGGGTGGTGGGGACGATCTGCTGTTTGTAGAGAGTCGTATACACCGGCACCTGTAGTGAGAGAAACAAATAATCAAGAATTCTGGTGGGTTTTTTTAACAGAGAATCCGTAAGAATCCGTGAATCCATCTAAGGCTCTCAAGAACATATCTGCCCCCTATCCCCTTATACCTACCGGCTCGTACTGTGTTGTGTAGTGAGTGATGTACTTCGTCTTCGGGTGACAGGGGCGGGACTTAGGGTAGTGAGGTTCAGCTATCACCGCCGCCACCACCACAGCCAACACCACCACCACCACACGAATACACATAGCCATCATATCTGTCAAGAGAGAGAGAGAGAGAGAGAGAGTAAACATGGTGTTATAATCTTACATACATGATCCCTTTTTGTTTACGATATATGTGTTGTTTGGGTTTAGCTGCTTCATGTGCCAGCCAATGTTTACACAGCTTTCAAGTAACCACATCCAACCCTCTGTTTACAATTTGTGTTTATTATTGTTGTTTTTTAACTTTGTCTGTTCCTGTGCTGAATAAATAAAGAAACTAATGAATAATAACAGATGAATGAAACTTAATAAAATGGTGAAATAAAACTGACAATTAGGAAAATGGACAATGTAGAATCTTGTTTGTAAGTTCAGCTTTTTGAAAGTTCTCCAAAATCTTAGTGCTTCTCTTCTAAACTTTCCTCTCGTCTCCTTTCTATCCTAGATGAGTTGAAAAATGAAAAATAGACCCATATCTCTAACCAGTTGAAAGTTGAAGAGTCCACCAACCCTCTACCACAATGAAAGAGTCCACCAACCCTCTACCACAATGAAAGAGTCCAAGGAGTTTAATATTTCAACCGAATTAACCTCATCATCTATATTTCTTCCCCCCAAAACGACGAAAAACAAAGAACAATTCTCCATCAGTCAGTCAGTCAGTAAGTCAGTTCTTTACCTACCTCAGGAGGGGGGATGTTCTCGCTGGGCAGCTGAGCACAAGACTGACGATGGAAGGCAAGTTGGCACTCATTTATAGGGCCGAGTTTCTATCGTCTCCATTTGTTTACTAATTAGGGCTGCCACGCTCCATGGGTCTTCGTGGGCATCTTGGCGTGACTAGACGGATGACGTGTTCCAGGTATATTAAGTTTGTGCAAGACGTGTGTGTGTGTGTGGGGGGGGGTGTAATAATGCTAATACTAATAATTAACACTTTATTAACAGATACAACAGCCATAAACTGAAAGTATAAGGAATGACGTAAGTGGTACATATATAATACATAATGATAGAGAGAGAGAGAGAGAGAGAGGGTCATTTAATAAGGAATTTCAGCACAGTTATAATATTATAAAAGTGAGATTGACAAGGTGTGTGTGTGTGTGTGTGTGTGTGTGTGTGTGTGTGTGTGTGTGTGTGTGTGTGTGTGTGTAATAATATGTAATTAACAGTTTATTGAAAAGTTCTGCAGCGAAGGCTGAAATATACAGTGGACATAAATGACTTATACATACATTGTGGTTTAACAAAAGCTTCATTAGAAAGGTAAGAACATACAGATTACTGTAGGTGTGAACAAACTGTAGTGTAGTACTCCTCCCAGATAGTGTTATGAGGGACCTCACGTGGTGTGAATTCCATCACAGATGGTGTTAGGGGACCTGACGTGGTGTAGTGACCCTCAGAGTGGTGTCTGGGGACCTCACGTGGTGTCGTAGCTCCTTCACATGTGGTGTTATAGGGACCTCGTGGTGTGTATTCCTCCGATGGTGTCATAGGGTCTCCACGTGGTGTCGTAACTCCTCACACATGGTGTTATGGGACCTCAGGTTATAGTAATTCCTCACATGGTGTTATGGGGGACCTCACGTGGTGTAGTAATTCCCTCACAGATGGTGTTGGAGGACCTCGTAGTGTAGTAACTCCCTCCCAGATGGTGTTAGGAGGGACCTCACGTAGTGTAGTAACTCCCTCCCAGATAGTGTTAGGAGGGACCTCACGTGGTGTAGTAATTCCATCACAGATGGTGTTATGAGGGGCATCACGTGGTGTAGTGATTCCATCACAGATGGTGTTATGAGGTACCTCACGTGGTGTAGTAATTCCCTCACAGATGGTGTCATAAGGGACCTCACGTGGTGTAGTAATTCCCTCACAGATGGTGTTATGAGATGGTGTTATGAGTGGGGTGTATCCCAGGCCTTCTATTGTAGACGCATTAACATATCGCTGGTTGTTGCTGGGTCTCACGTGCAGTTATCACTAGGTACCTGGGACCTCACTTTGTGAAGGTTAACTTGGGTACGACTCACCTGGTAAATAAGCTGAGTTGTTCTCACTGTTCTCACAGTTCACCGCTGTTCACCTCTGTTTAACACTGGTTCCATTCCTTTCCTAAATGAAATTGTAACTCTGGCTGTGAATTTGCTGATATTCCGGTGGGAGAGTAGGAGTTGGTATGGCCAACATAACAGTTGACCTGGCTGCTGCCAGAGAGCGCCAGGTACGTCTTGGACCCTTGGTGGTCATGATGTGTGTGTGTGTGTGTGTGTGTGTGTGTGTGTGTGTGTGTGTGTGTGACAAACTCGTACATCCCAAATCCAGAAATTAGTAAGGTTAACCTCCACCCCTCCATACCTCGTCCTCCACACCTCCAGCCCTCCACACCTCGTCCTCCACACCTCCACACATCAAGGTGGAAAACTCCATACTGTATTATCACGTCCCATAACTATCCATTTACTTCAGTCATCCTCGAAATGCCACCAAGAAAATGGGCAAAGTGATACCCCCTTCTAGGTACCCTTAAATGATACCCCCTTCTAGGTACCCTTAAATGATACCCCTTCTAGGTACCCTTAAATGATACCCTCCTCTAGGTACCCTTTAATGATACCACCTTCCAGGTACCCTTAAATGATACCCCCCTTCTAGGTACCCTTAAATGATACCCCCTTCTAGGTACCCTTAAATGATACCCCCTTCTAGGTACCCTTAAATGATATCCATATTTAGGTACCCTTAAACGATACCCCTTAGGTACCCTTAAACGATAGCCCTTTTTTTCCAGAGTCCCCTTTAAACTCTCTCTCTCTCTCTCTCTCTCTCTCTACCCGGACACAGCCCTGCCGTTTAGAATGGATTAAATACATCATATGTTTCGGTTCAGTCAAGTGCGACTTTCACATCGGCCATTCACTTAACAAAAGATTTTCTCCGCTAGCATAAACATCACTTGACTGCTGCACCGTTACCACTCTGTTGAATTAGACCCTGTCGCTGCTCCCGTTGTTAGAATCTGGTGTTTCCGTTATTAGAATCTGGTGTTTCTGTTATTAGAATCTGGTGTTTCCGTTATTAGAATCTGGTGTTTCCGTTATTAGAATCTGGTGTTTCCGTTTTTAGAATCTGGTGTTTCCGTTATTAGAATCTGGTGTTTCCGTTTTTAGAATCTGGTGTTTCCGTTATTAGAATCTGGTGTTTCCGTTATTAGAATCTGGTGTTTCTGTTACTAGAGTCTGGTGTTTCCGTTATTAGAATCTGGTGTTTCCATTATTAGAATCTGTTATTGCTTACGTTGCTAGAATCTGTTATTGCTTACGTTGCTAGAATCTGTTATTGCTTCCGTTACTAGTATGTTACTGTTGTTACATTAAGATTCTCTGTTTGTGTTACTAGACCCTATCATTAGTTGCGTTATTAAGCTGTTACACGATGGCCTTCTAGCACTGGGCCCCTTTAACTATAGAGCCCATTAAGACGGGCCCTCAATCCTAATGGTTATGCTCGGTTAGGTTTGGGTCCTATTAAGACTGGAGGTCCATTACGACTGGGGGCCCATTAAGACTGAGGGTTCATTACGACTGGGGGCCCATTAAGACTGGAGGTCCATTACGACTGGGGGCCTATTAAGACTGGGGGTCCATTAAGACTGGGGGTACATTAAGACTGGGACATATTAAGACTGGGGTCCATTACGACTAATACATTCATTATCAACTCTTAATTAAGGTAAATAATAATAATAATAATAATAATAATAATAATAATAATAATAATAATAATAATAATAATAATAATAATAATAATAATAACTATTCAGTCATTCTTTCATCCAATAGGTCAGTCAGTCAGCCAGTCACTCATCCAATCATCCACCCATTCATTCATTCAGTCACTCATTCATTCACTCACTCATTCATTCATTCATCCATTCATACAGTCCACCTCAGCTGTAAACAAACACACGTACAGTACAACAGATATAGGAATTAGCAACTTACTCGCCTCCTGTCACCCAAACTGTGCATCAATATATACGTCAAAATAGTTTACAAATGTCTGTCTTCACGGTGTGTGTGTGTGTGTGTGTGTACTGTTGTTAATATCGGTGAGAGAATCTGACAAAACAGGTGATGTATGATTATAATGTTTGTAATTGTGTTCTGATCTGTCTGTCTGTCTGTCTGTCTGTCTGTCTACGTCCGTCCGTCCGTCCGTCCGCCAGTCTGTGATACACTACGCAATAATTCCTTTTTAATATCAATGGAAATTTTAACTCGACTTTCGGTGTAAACTCGTCACATCAAGACCTCACAAGCATTATTTTTTACAAAGTTATGGCCTTGTGGTCTTAGTTATGACGAGGTGGGGGATAATCAGTATTTTTTCATCTATTTTTTTTTTCATTATTACAGAGTTATGGCCAAAGAGAAGAGAAAATAACTTAAAATTAAGTTTGAAATCACTATAAAGTCCATCTAAGTAACCAGACGCCATTATAACTCCATTAAACCCCGTGTTATTAGACTTTCCCGCCATTAAAATCCTAAACGAACAGTAAAAACAGGTAATGTCGAGTCCCGTAGCCATTGTCGACCAGTTAGACGTAGCGTGGATATAGTACACTGCACAGTAACCCTCAGCACACAGGGAGGTAGCGTGACTGGCACCGCACCTGACCTCCTTCACTTCCTCAATTGTAAACCCAGGAAGCTTAAACACACACTTAAGCATGGAGTGTAAGAATATTTATATGTATATAGTAATTTATTCATGTTTATTCACCATGCAAATACATCGGTGTACAGTAAATTTATTCGACGATAATTACACTGGTTGGAATGATGAGTAGGTTAAGAATACAAAAAAAACTCTATAATATAAAGAAATTCCTGAATATACATTAAAAATTCTAATCTTCCTCACACTATAATTCTCAACGATACTTCAATGCCAAATACTACCAAGTGTTGAGGGAATTATGTTAAGTGTACAATAAAGTGACCAATGAACATGAGGTAGGGATTAAGTGGACATTTATGGGTACAGCAAATAGTAAACAAAACACATACTAGTGACAACAACCAGAAATAATGGATTAGTTAACAAAAACATATAAGTGGTTTGTAAAATTTATAGATCCTCAAATAGTCGTGTTTTTTCTCTAGTCTAAAGAAAGACGTAGTAGTAGTAGTAGCAGTAATAGTAGTAGTAGTAGTAGTAGCAGTTTTACCTATAATTCCACAGCTACTCTAAATCTCCCTTAATTAAAAACTAAAAAAAAAAAATACCCATAAATATTTGAGACCCTCTGAAGGGCGGGAGGAACCAATTAAATCAACATCCCCAGCATCGCCTTCGTCAGTATCACCACTTACCAACCATTTGCAGGACACATGGTCTTTGTACTCTCATACTTCTCAGTGACGGTGACAGTAAGATGGTGGCGGGTCGGTTCTCCTCTCCCATAGTAACCATTACACACAGTCTCCCTATAGTGAGTTTCGGTTATAGTGGACTCCTGCAGGTGGGTGACGTGTGACGGTTCGTACTGGGTCTTGGTGTACTTGAAGTGGGTTTCGTGCTCCGTTATGGTGTGTTTGTAGTGAGTGATGTGCTCTGTCGTCGTCTCTAGGAAGGTTTTGGTGATGTACTGTGGGATGAATTTAGTCGAGGTGATCACTTCTTGTAGCTGGTGCACTGTCGTGGTGAACTGGGTGAAAGGAGGCGGGAAGGAGGATGTGAGTGTTATTTCTATTATAAAGATACTAATTATTATTAATGATGATGAAACAATATTATTACTTCTATTATTTATAATATTTGTGCTATTATTACTATTATTATTATTACTACTATTATTATTATTACTAATACTAGTAATAGCAGCAGTAGTAATAGTAGTAGTAGTAGTAAAAACAATAGTTGCCATAATTCCTCTTATTCTACTCACTAAACATAAACAACATAGTAACTAACATGCTTTAACTCACACCATTGATGGGCCTCGGGTAGAGTGTACTGTGACTCCTGTAACGAGCGAGGGAGACCGGTCTGTGTGCCTCTCCTGCCACCACCGTCACCAGCAGCGCAGCCGTCACAGCCACACTTGACCACACCATCATCTGTGACGTAAGAAATGTGACGGCGTTGGTGATGTGACGGTAATTTTGAATGTCTGGTATCACGTCACAAGAGAGAGGGAGATAAGGGAGAGACTCTTATCACGTCACAGGAGAGAGGGAGATAAGGGAGAGACTCTTATCACGTCACAAGAGAGAGGGAGATAAGGGAGAGACTCTTATCACGTCACAGGAGAGAGGGAGATAAGGGAGAGACTCTTATCACGTCACAAGAAGAGGGAGATAAGGGAGAGACTTATCACATCACAAGAGAGAGAGGGAGACTCTATCACAGGAGAGAGGAGATAAGGGAGAGACTCTTATCACGTCACAGAGAGAGGGAGATAAGGGAGAGACTCTTATCACGTCACAAGAGAGAGGGAGATAAGGGAGACTCTTATCACGTCACAAGAGAGGGAGATAAGGAGAGACTCTTATCACGTAGAGAGGGAGATAAGGGAGAGACTCTTATCACGTCACAAGAGAGAGGGAGATAAGGAGAGACTCTTATCACGTCACAAGAGAGAGGGAGGGAGAGACTCTTATCACGGGAGAGAGGGAGATAGGGAGAGACTCTTATCACGTCACAGGAGAGAGGGAGATAAGGAGAGACTCTTATCACGTCACAGGAGAGAGGGAGATAAGGAGAGATTCTTATCACGTCACAGGAGAGAGGGAGATAAGGGAGAGACTCTTATCACGTCACAGGAGAGAGGGAGATAAGGGAGAGACTCTTATCACGTCACAAGAGAGAGGGAGATAAGGGAGAGACTCTTATCACGTCACAAGAGAGAGGGATATAAGGGAGAGACTCTTATCACGTCACAGGAGAGAGGGAGATAAGGGAGAGACTCTTATCACGTCACAGGAGAGAGGGAGATAAGGGAGAGACTCTTATCACGTCACAGGAGAGAGGGAGATAAGGGAGAGATTCTTATCACGTCACAAGAGAGAGGGAGATAAGGGAGAGACTCTTATCACGTCACAGGAGAGAGGGAGATAAGGGAGAGACTTTGCTTACCTTCAGAGATGTGTCCTGGGAGATCTTTAGTATAGGAACTGAGAGACGGTAGTGGTGGTCAGGACTATTTATATAACATTGTTCCTCACTGTGACGATAGCTACCCCCCTCCCTCCACCCCCTCACCCTTCCACCACTTCCCTGCTCCTCCCCACACCTCTTCGTGACATCCCCCTCCCTGCTTCGACCCCCGCCTCCACCACCTCCCTGTGTGTGTGTGTTACGCCCCGTTTGTAATATTTTCTAGTTCGTGAAATGGGCTCCTAACCTAACCTAAGCCTAGTTCTTGAAATAGATTTAGGTTATGTTAGGCACCAATTTCACAAAAGGCGTAACAAACTCTGTGTATATGTGTATGTTTACTTGTATATTTATATCTTATGAATGAATTTGTGTAATATATTCATTGGTTTGAGAATGGTTGTGCGGAGAGAGAGAGAGAGAGAGAGAGAGAGAGAGAGAGAGAGAGAGGTTACTGACACATGTTAGTCAAGCCTCAGTCGTCTTCTGAACACATTACACATCACTATAGGTAAACTTTGTCGTCGCCCAACCCTCAAGCGCCAAACAGAAGAGTCATGTCCATAACATTTTCAGTGAGGAATATCATAATTTCTAATTTATTCTCAACCCCTTACGACAGTCAGTTTTAATTTCACTCCCCCTCTGTTGTAATTTATGCTCCTTTGTTCACGACTTGGGCTGTAGGAAGGAGAATCCAGTATTATCCTAGAGTGTTTACAGTGTTTTGAATCCCATTTTCTGAACCGAGCTTTTCGTTTATACTCTGACAATGGCGTCTTTTTTTTCCTTTAATGAAACGCTAAAGCTGTAAACCAGAAACCACTGTGCATGCCCGTAAAATATAAATATGATTGATTTTCTGACACACAGCTTAATTACAAAAAGAAATGAAATCATAATATTCCGCTATTATTAAGTATTTAGTAAAGCGACCAGGTTACTGTGACAGGTCAAACACGTAAGCAGTACACAGTGACCTAGCGAGATGATCTACTTTTAAACATATCAACGTGTTACTTGAATCACCACTGTTGATACTGACGTGTTATGACCTACTTCACTGTATGTGTGACCTTATTTTATGGCGATAACAGGTTCAGTGTCAAATTAACCAGATCTCTTAATTATTTTGTTAGTTGTGACATTTCCAGCCAAGCCAGAAGCAGCTTAGATGCGCTGTGTCTCACTACTACTACTACTACTACTACTACTACTACTACTACTACTACTACTACTACTACTACTACTACTGATGCTATGTGTCTCAGCATCAAATCATACACCAGAGGCCACGATACAAAGTCGAGTTATTTAGACTTTGCCCCGACACACCAGGTTCCCGTAATATATGGCTTCCGTCACCATAAGCTCGAAATATATACCGTACACTAAATGATTTCATAAAATATGTTCATAAGAAACTACCTGAGCACGGCAGTAAGGTATCCAAAGTGTGAAGTGATATAAGGATGATACTTAAGCAAGATTTCCGAGCATGAAATTTTCTAGTTGGAGAAAAGTATTTCTTTAGTTTCCCTTATTAGGTTCAGCCATTCACGTTTTCTTATATTTTACAGAAAACGATTATAATCAGCCACCAGAGAAATAATGACTGAATAACTTAATAATAAAAATAATTGTTAATATTTTATTAGTATTATTCAATACAAATATCATACAGGTTTACAATTGGTTTGACATGTACAGTATATAGACTATAAAAGCATGCAGTTCAGCACGAGTATAGACAGCGCAGGTATACGGTGTACAATAAGACAAAAATCGTGTCGTGAAATTTCGTGAAAACTATGTCGAAGGGCTAAAACTTTTGGTGCGCTCTGCCTTATATATTTAATCTTCGGACAAAACCGCGACACGAGTTTTGTCTTTGATTACATAGACCGTGGATGTATGCAGTTTCCAGTGGTACCTAGGCAGTGCAGGTATACAACAAGAGTATATATTAAGACACTTTAACAAAGGATTGCCGACAAAGCCATCAGATGCTTATTTACAGTGTTTTGTGTATTATAGTCCGCTAATGGAATGTATAACCAGGCTATTCTTCTCGTTCTTGAACCCTGACTCGGTACTTACTAAACCTAATCTAATCTAATCTTACACCCCATAACCTATCCAATTTAAACTAATTATTCCAAGCAAAGTTTACTCTAACTTATCCTAATGTAATATAATTTAATATATTATTTAATATCGTTTCATAAAATTATATCCTAATTCACTTCTAACATAACCTAACAAAAAATCTGCCTTCTCTCGCAGTGATGACAAAACGTGAGAACGATTATTGATGTCATCGACGGTGAGTTCTAAGCGTTGGATTTCAGATTTACAACGCCTCTACAGGCCGATTCGGGACCACAGTGTCATGATCGTGATAACGGATAACCTGAAAACCTTAAGGATTCATATTACGCTCAAACGTCCACAAAACCTTCTGAGTCCCCCAGTGGAAACGTCCCCCATTTTCTCTGTTTCCCCGTCTTTGTTTAGAGGGAACTTTGAATATAATCCACGGATTTCGTAGCAGACGCTGTATGTTGGGACCTGTTGCCATCCAACCCTTGGTAATCAATTTAATTTTGCTTTTGATAGCTGAGTCAGAGCATTGTTAGTGAAGATAATAGTAGGGAATGAAACTGAATTCATAGTCTCAGTTTCAACGTCAGAGTGTACAGTAAATTAATTCATCGGAATAGAAGTAGGTAGACTCCCTGGCCTATTTTGAGTGAGGGCCCCGCGGGCATTTCTACCGTTAGTGAGTGCCTGTCCCTTCATCCATACATGTATGCCATTCCACTCTGTGTTGTAATTCGCCCTTCTTTAAGTGATTTGACCCAATTAATAGTTGATTGTGCAAGTGTTACAGTAACGTAGTTGATATGCTCTGAGTGAATTCATATTTACGTCTTTAACGTCCCCTGAAACGTGATGTTGTTGTCACAGTTAGTGAGTGCCCGTCCCTTCATCCATACAGGTCCTTAACGCAGCCTAGGCCGTGTCTGTAGCATGGAGGTTGTATCCACTATGTCTGGGGAGATGTCCGAGGTCCAGTAGGATCAGTTACCTTCGTGAGACCCGGCCGTCAGACACTTCAGACTACCTATGGCCCCCATAGCTGGCTCGTCTGGCCCTAACGCTCGGCTGCGAGGTGACCCCGGATCACCAAGCCACACACCACTACCAGCCCCCATCATTGGTGGATGAGTGTCTAACTCCGTAGGGCTATTTGTGTAGTGAGATTAATCCACTGGGATCTCCAGAGTTCGTCGGAAAGTACTCCATGGTGGCTGGACCCCATGGCTGTTGCTTGAGTATCACTCCTGACGACTGAAGGTGGTAGTGGCCCTCATAACAGGGTCGTTGTCCCTAGCATCTATCTGCCTCGGTGTGGAGTCAGTCAACCTTAAAGTTTTATCACCGTCTAATGTGGTCTAGCAGTTGCAAGTGTTGACTTGACACTTTTTTAGGTTAGGTATATTCTTAAGGTACTTGTAGAGTAGCTGCTTTGTCGCCCGTGCGGGTATCATGGCCGGTCCAACGTAATTGGTCATTGATAATTTCAGCCTCGATTCTCCTACAGTTGGTTGTCAGCAAGTATAATGGCACTTCTCCTCTTGTCTTCCTTGCGGACTTGTAGGATAGAACGTAGTCTACGTTGGTGAAGGTTCTTAAGTGTCTCGAGGTGTCTCCAATGTCTGGCTGCCGTACAGCAGGGTGATGAGGACCACTGCTCGATAGATGTTAAACTTTATTGATAGATTCAATCCCCTACAACTGAGGACACAGGTGCGCAGTGTACCAAAGGCCTGAGACACAAAACTAATTCTATGACGAATCTCTTCACCGATGTTCGCGGGTACTAGAAATGGATAACGTTGGTGAGGGTGATCCGGTAACCCTCACTCTTGATTCGAAAATTCGAGTTCGGATTTGAGGATCTAGTTTGGCCCGCTTGTCCGTCATTCCGAGGGGCCTTAAGCATAAATACTTTGGGTAAACAAAATATGGAGAAAAAGAACTCTATTTGTTATGACCGCAGGTGGTTCGGTGACCTCATTATATCTCCTCTCCCTTTTCATGAGTAAGAGAGGTGATACCCCCCCCCCCATGGCTTACCTTGGCCAATCACGTCTCCCTCATCATAATGGTACTTGTTGTCACTTCCTCATTGACTCACCGGGGAATTTGCTACCTTGCTTCACGCTCTCCTGCCTTACATCCGTCAATATTTTCCTAAACTCGTCCCGCTGCACCATTTATACACAAAGCTCATTAGATCCGTAATATTTGCTGTATGTCTTCTTGTCTGTATATTATATGAGTGATGGTATGCATGTTGCTCCTACCTGAAGTTTGATTTATCTAGAGGGACGCGTTGTCATCTTTCGATTTGGTTTTCATCTGCTGCATTAATCATATTCTCTCTCTCTCTCTCTCTCTCTCTCTCTCTCTCCTCGTGGACTGTGTTAAACATACCAAATCAAGAGGCGATACTCCGAACTTGGTTTATAATAAAACTTTACCGGGGAAATTCGCCAAGGTCGTTTCTGGTGTAACGCACTTTTTTTTTTAACCATCCGTGAAGCGTGCAGTCATCACACACACACACACATGCGCGCGCGCGCGCGCGCAGGTGAGTACAGCCATGACAACTTGAGTGACATAAGTGAGAATACTGTAGACAAATGTAACAGTGCGTAACAGAAAGCCAGTACGTGCCCACAGTGCCTAACATAGACGTGACCGACCCCAGAAGCGGTTAATAAACCGATCAATGGCAAAGAGAATAAAATAAAATAAAGTACACTAAAATAAAATAATTGTTGTCTCTAAGACCATAATAAAAAAGTAACGAAGTCTTCCCTTGTAAAATTTACATTTTCTTTAATGTCCAGTTTGCAATAAAGAAAACGTGCGTAAATAAAGTTTCATGAATGAGTTTGAATGCGGATCTTAAATAACTTTGAATGAGTTTAAAGATGCTACCGTAGTATTAAAGAGCCCGACTGAGTATCAATTTAATTAAATGGGTACTAATAAGAATAACAATAATAATATTCCTCATTTGAGAGGGAAACGTCATAGAAGAAAAGTGTCTTAGAATTGACTGAATTATTGATTGCAAACAGAAAATTCTCATCATGATGATGATGATGATGATGATGATGATGATGATGATGATGATGATGATGATGATGATGATGATGATGATGATGATGATGATGATGATGATGATGATGATGATGATGATGATGATGATGATGATGATGATGATGATGATTGATGATGATGATGATGATGATGATGATGATGATGATGATGATGATGATGATGATGATGATGATGATGATGATGATGATGATGATGATGATGATGATGATGATGATGATGATGATGATGATGATGATGATGATGATGATGATGATGATGATGATGATGATGATGATGATGATGATGATGATGATGATGATGATGATGATGATGATGATGATGATGATGATGATGATGATGATGATGATGATGATGATGATGATGATGATGATGATGATGATGATGATGATGATGATGATGATGATGATGATGATGATGATGATGATGATGATGATGATGATGATGATGATGATGACAGTGATGATGATGATGATGATGATGATGATGATGATGATGATGATGATGATGATGATGATGATGATGATGATGATGATGATGATGATGATGATGATGATGATGATGATGATGATGATGATGATGATGATGATGATGATGATGATGATGATGATGATGATGATGATGATGATGATGATGATGATGATGATGATGATGATGATGATGATGATGATGATGATGATGATGATTTAGAATTGCGCTATTTTAAAGAAATTAACCTTAGTTAATCCCTGAGAAGTGGCACCACTGCCACTTGTACACAATAACACAAGTCACAGTCCGACTAATTACCCAAGTGTAGTCGCAATGAAGTCAAATAATGGTCCTACATGAATAAATCGGGTTACCAATCACTTCTCGACTAGTATTTGGTGTCACAAAGTAAAAAAATTGGAAAACGCAATTTAGTTTGAGTTAATAGATCGGGTGCATGTACCCAACCCAACCCAACCCAACCTAACCTAACCTAACCTCGACTCGTATTTGGTGTTACTAAGTCACAAAAAATTGGTAAACTTAATTTAATCTGAGTTAATAGATCAAGTGCATGTACCTAACCTAACCTTACCTAACCTAACCTAACACAACATAACTCAGATTAAATTAAGTTTACCAATTTTTTGTGACTTTATGACACCAAATAATAATCGAGAAGTGATTCACAGCCCGATTTACGCTTGCACGACCATCATTTGACTTCATTGCGACTACATTTGGGTACATTTGGCAGGGTGACAGGCAGTGAGACAGGTAGGCAGGAAGGGAGGCAGGCAATGAGGCAGTAGGCAGAAAGACAGCCAGGCAGGTAGGCATGCAGTCCAGCAGACAGGCAGGTAGGCTGTGAGACAAGCAGGCAGGCAGGCAAGCAGGCACGAAGGCAGGTAGGCGGGAAGGAAAGGGGCAGGCAGGGAGGCAGAAAGAGAGGGGGGGGGGCAGGGAGCGAAGCTGACAATACCAACTTATTCAGGGGAATTAAGAACAAAACAGAGTGTGAAGAGCTACAGAAAGATTCTGTCAGCTTCAGGAGTTGCCAGAAGAATGGCTGTTAACATCCAATGTTGATGCGAGAGATGAACGAAGGAACAGCATTAACGGAGACCTAATGTGAAAAGGAGCTGAGTGTGTATGTACGGACTAAGTTAGTGGGTCTTATAAGAGCGTTCATATACAAGGGCAGATCCAGGGGGGTCCGGACCCCCCACCCCCCTTCACCTGAAAATTCCAATAATTTTTCTTCAATGCAGTATTGTACTCAGGCGTTTTTGTATAGTAAAAGGTAATTACTATTGACTTAAGAATATCTCCTTACATCATGTGCACATGGCTTCAAAATTACCTCAAAATGTCCATGATATTGGCCAGATTTCAAAAAGTTATTGGCCAGATTTCAAAAAGTTTTCTGGGGGGGGGGGGGCTAACAGCACCCCTCAAAACTACCCAGATGGGTGGGCTCGCTCTCATCGCCATGTTCCCCCACACAAAACTTCTTAGATCCCCCCTTTTGATATTCCTGGATCCGCCCATGATATATCTCTGAAAGCTCTTCAAAAGTGAGGTGATTCCGATGGAGCATTTTGACTCCATCAAGTCGACAAGATATGCTTGACTGTCAGTTGATTGAAAGCTTCCAGAGGAGGGCCACCAAACTTATGCCTGCACCAAGGCATCTCAGGTGCCCAGAGAGGTTAGAACACCTACAATTGCCTAGTTTATACTACAGGTGGGCAAGGGGCGACATAATACAAGTTTATAAACACCACCCATGCTTCAGTCACACCACCCATGCCTCAGTCACACCACCCATGCTTCAGTCACACCACCCATGCTTCAGTCACACCACCCATGCCTCAGTCACACCACCCATGCCTCAGTCACACCACCCATGCTTCAGTCACACCACCCATGCTTCAGTCACATCACCCATGCCTCAGTCACACCACCCATCTTGAGTTCTTGCTGTAGTCATTTTAATTTTTCACAATGATGTTTATAATCGGGAAGATGATGTTTTTAACCTTAAAATTTGTAGGAAATAATCTATATACAGCTCCTCCCCGACTTACAACCTACTCGACTTACGACCTGCCTCGGTCGTACTAAAATTTTGTCAAATTACGTATTTTCGAGTCCCAAAGTCAGTACACAGACATAATTTTCGTTTGTAATTCACTTGAAAATGGCTGGCTAGCTTAAAAGTGAGAGTTTTGTGATGCTGAGAAGAAAAAGAGACACCCATTTTAGATTTTCTATCTATTATTTAAGCATTTTTTACTTACAACCTGGATTTGGGTCCCTAACCCCGTCGTAAGTCGGGGAGGAGCTGCAGGAAACATGCAGGTATTTTATTTTTATTTAACGGTGGTAAAAGTTGTTGTGTATGGTATAAAGTTTTGAGTAATACTAAAGATGTCTTGGTTTTATAAGGTGACAATTAACACAAAGAAGCGCTGATGATCCTCACTTTCAAGGATTACCATAGTACTGCACACAAGACATGGAGCCAATTACAATTGTTGATTAGTTGCGATGTATCAATATTTTTGGATTATAATTACCCTGTACTGTGATATTTTTTTCTTTATTAGATTACAATTGTGATTACATTAGCTTCAATACATTTCGATAAGATAATTGTTTCCCTGGGTTAGACATATATTTTTTGATTGCAGCTACAAGATTTTGGGTAACTTAAAAATTCAGTTTTGACTTTTACGCTGCCATTTGGAGTGGGTACTGTACTGTAAATGAAAATGGGTGATAATGGATGGAGCCAAGTTTTACAGGAAGTGAGTAGCACAAAATATCCAATAGCACAGGAGTATCACATAATACTGAAAATGTGCTTCCCCAAGAACCTGGGGAAACACCTCTCATTTTGACACAGCTTCTTGTCAAATGCCTGAGGTGTGGTGACGATAGGCCATAAGAGCTTTTAAAATCGACTAAGTTCTTCCTGTTTTTTCGTCGCGTCCTCCGTGGTGACTGGACCTCCGAAGTGTCTGGTTATCTCCTGTAGTGTCTTGCCCTTCGTCTCCGGCACCACCAGGATACAGAATAAGAGGCTGATAGCGCAGAACCCAGCGAAAAGCCAATAGATGCCATAAGGTCCAATTGCTTCCTTTGGGAATCAGTGAGACACAAATGAAAAACTCCACATCATGTTACTTTTTGTTTCAGCTTTCTTTAATTCATGATGAGATAAAATGTTAAAATTAAAGGGTCAACTCATCTGTGAGGAGAGGTTATAAGAGACTGTACCTGTAATGGCTGGAAGAGGAGCGTGACAAGGAATGCCATCGTCCAGTTGACCATGGTGGCTAGACTGCTTGCTGGACCACGCACGTTCAGCGAGAAGAGTTCACCTAGACATACTCTTTAATGTTAGTTGGTCAGAGATGTAGAGAAGGAGAAGAAGGAGAAAGAGGAGGAGAAGGAAGAAGAGAAAAAGAAGAAGAGGAGGGGGAGAAAGATGTGAAGAAGAGGAGGAAGAGGAGAAAGAAGAAAAGAAGATGGAAGAGGAGAAGTAGAAGAAGAAGGAGAAGAAGGGGAGGTAGTGTGACAGGTCTTGATAGCACAGGATCAATCAATCAGAGTACCATCCTCATATCTGATGGTATAACATTCTCGTATTCTTAAAAAGCTTCAGTACCGACAGTCTTATCAGCCTGGCTTACACCTCCCTCAATTTAGTACCACTTTTCTCAACAACATATATCAGCAAATATGAAAAACAAATCTATATAATTAATCATATACACAATTACTACATAGGTAAAAATCACACAAAATTCAATTCAGGGTTTGTTGTTGGATTACTTACCCATCATAAGCCAAGGGATGGGGCCAAAGCCTATAGAGAAAGCGGTTATGAAAATGATGAGGCAAGTCAGTGGCAGCCAGCTTAAGGTCTCCACCGCTCTCTCCTCATTCAGAAACTTCTCGTAGAAATACACATCAAGAGCCACTGGTGGAAGAGATAGACAAAGCCTTAGGTAGTACGACATCACCTGGGTTATGTTGTAGGTAGTGAAAGATAGCTGTACAGGTGAGGGTGGTGAATGTCAACAGTATTATGAGATAAATGGATGGTATTCAAAAGTTTTGTGGTATAGCTCTTGTATGGTAGTAGGGCAGTATGGTAGCATGATAGTATGGCAGTATGAACACTTGGTAAGGCATTCTTCTTTCTAGTATGCTGACCTAGTGAGACTATCATGGCAGCCGCAGAGATGATGAGAAGGACTTTCCTGCCAGCCTTGTCCATGAGTATCCCGGAGATGGCTGTGACCACCACCTGCACCAGACCCACGATGATGGAACTCACATCATCTGGCAGACCCGACCCAGCCTCCTGCAAGGGCGATACAATATGGCTGAAGAACAACTTGACTTTGTACAATCATTTATTTACTCATATTCTATACAGGTGTAAGTGAGTGTCGAGTTTGCCAGCTAGAGTGGCGTATTTTATGTCGTCCGTGGGGTATCCATGAGTTTCTGATCGCGCCTGAAGTTATATCATTTTGTGGCCCCCGACATCAGAGAACCTGATGTTTATAGTTTAGTTAGTGTCAGTTGTCTATTTAAGAAAGTCATTAATCTCCTGAACTATTCTGTCAACTGGTATAATCTCCAAGATCTAGCGCCTCCCCGTGAATAGCTCCTTGTTCGCCTCAGGCCTGAGCTTGCAGAATTAATGTTATCGACGTGTATATTCCACCTTTTCCTGGCAAGCTCAACCTCTGATTAGATTATATGAATAGACATAGGAAATTACCCTGATCAAGAACACCGGAGTTCATAACTAAGTATACAGTGATCCAAAATGATAGAGAAGTTATGTTGTTGGTAAGATCGACCCTTCTGGTATGAATATGGAGGCCCAAGCTGCCCAGCAGGTGCACATATATACCTCTACACGAGGGAGAATCACGCATTCGTGACTTCCTCAACGTCTCTCCAGTGTGTTGAGCTGAATACTCATCGGCTAACGTGGGGCGGTAACCGGGTTGGACGATGCCGTTAATTCGACAGGACTGAACTGGGAAGTCCGTTTCCTGCAAATCAGGCGCCCACTCCCTGAGCGTGTGTCGGTCTACAACCGACCCCTAACAGCGATCTTCATTTGTTGTAGAGACCAGCGTTACCCTGGGGCACTCCTCACAGTTACATAGGCCTAAGTATTATTGTATCTTGTTTGGGGGATAACTAGCAGAAATATAGTATCCCAGGTTAAGTATTGAACCACTGAATGAGAGTTAAAAGTGCCATGTTGTTCCTTGCGAATTAACAGGAGGTATTGTATGTTGAGATAATTGTGGAGTTGTCCAGTGTGTTATGTATTCATCGGTAGTGACCATGAAATGATAATCTGAGAGTATAATGATATAACCAAGAAGTGAAGAGTTAATTTGCTACTTGGTAAGGTAAGACCTGAGGGTCCAGTGATATCTGGTGTATACCCAGTACTGAATATCATTTGGCAGAGTGACAATACCACAATTGTCGATTGAAGTAATAAGTATTTGGAGGTATTTAATGAGGTAATAAGTTCTTGAAGTGTTTGATGACTTAATAAATAAATTGCAGTTCTGTTTTGTCTGAGTGAATCTAAGATGCATCTTATCCAATCACTGTGTTAATAAATATTGAATTAGTAATCTACGAGTATCACCACTCTATCCTTTCCCACATTGGTTCTCAGAAAATAACTAACTCACGTGCCTAGAAGCTCGCTACCTAACAGTTAACTAAGAGATGTTATATTCTAGAAAAATCCTGGGTGGTGGCAGGTCTACCGGTGTAAGTATAATAAGTGTGGTAATAAGAAAGACATGGTTTCCCAGGTTAATCCATGGTTTAGAATATAACTAGAACAAAATATATGGAAGAGATTATAATATATGAAAGGAAATGAAAAGAAAGAACATTGACTTGGAAAATATAAGCAGAGAAGCATAAGAGTTACTTATATAAGAATATATAAGAATATAAGGTATATAGAGATAAAGAACATATAAGAATATAAGCAAGAATATATAAGAATAAGTATATATGTAAAGAATTGAAGAAGGATAACTATATAAAACAGGACACTCATTGGAAAGAATGCTACAACGAACATAGAAGTATATGAATAAATAAGAAGACTAACAAAAATAATATCTGGATGGTAAATTAGAAAACGTAAGAAGAGTACTGGCTGTCTCATAAAGGCATTAAACATTAAAATACATGAGTTGGTGGATGTTAAACTCACCTCAAATATTAAAGACAAGTTAAAGAGAACAGCATTAACACCCGACAGCTGCTGAAAGACCATAAGGGTGCAGGAGATGAGGAGAGGCTTCAGGATGTAAGGTTTTTTAAGGTCGCTCAGGGAGACTGTGTTCTGTCGAGCCTCCTCTTGCGTCTTCCTCATCAGTTGCATCTCTGGTTCCACGTCGTAATGTTTTCCTGTCACAGTACGAGTGAGTTAGTGCGTGTGAGCGTTGACAGTTTAGTACAAGATTAAAAAAAATAAAATACTCAAATATAAAAGCATTTCATTGTTTACATTCATTGAAGAAGAGATTCCGGAAAAAAAAAATTATCAGAAAGAGATGAATTTGTACCTATGTGTTCAATGCTACACACAAACACCACACACACACCCACACACACATTCCTTATACTCACCTCTGAAGTACTGTAGCGCTTCTTTTGCTTCTTTATCTTTCCCTTTGGAGAGAAGATAAGTAGGGGATTCCTTGGTGAAGAAGACCAAGAAGAGATATATGACGGGAGGGATGGCACAGACCAGAGCCATGCCCCTCCAGGTGGTCATGACAGCTCCGAACACATAGGCGTACTCCAGCCCAACCACAACCATCAACTGGAAGCCCGTACCTGTGGAAAACTTTCATAATTATACACACCTGTTGGCTCTCAGACAGGTGTGGAACTTATAAAACACACCTGTTGGCTCTCAGACAGGTGTGGAACTTATAAAACACACCTGTTGGCTTTCACAAGGTGTGGAACTTATAAAACATATGTTGGCTCTCACAGGTGTAAAGGCTAATTAACTATATTTCGCCAAAGTAAAAAAATAAAACCATACTTTACGTTTCTCATATTAGTGATGTGGTTACGACTACCTTCAGTGACCCGTTGTTCACCTTACCTAATGTTCCTCTGATGTCTGGCGAGGCAAACTCCCCTATATACGTGGGCACAGCGATACAGGTTACCCCAGCACACAGACCGGCAAGAACTCGTCCACACACCAACATGGCGAAGTTCTGGGCGAAGGCTGTAGGCGATATTCATAACTAATTAACAAAAACATCATTGAACAGGTTAGTAATTAATAAACAACTAATTAGGGTTTTAATTCGAGTTTGTGTTTTAATGATAGAGGTTATAAATAATTCCATTATAAAATGTTTTAGTTATGTTATGAATTATATGTATTTTTTGTATAAATTATTAAGGATTATTTCAACCACTTAGCAAAGGATTTTACACACACAAACACACTAACAAGTCATTACATAACATTAGATTCACCTATAATCATCCAGGAACCCAAGAAGGGCAACACAGAAGCAAGCATCGTGCCTCTCCTTCCCAGGGTATTGACACACATCCCACCCAGGAGCCCTCCTATAAGAGCTCCCAAGTTAAAGGTGGAGGAGAACCAGTTGTTTTGTTCCATAGTGATAACTAGGGAAGAGTTGGTGGAATTGTCCATAAGTTGAGGGCTGGCGTCGGAGGTGTAGCCCAAATTGGTGCCGAAACTGAGTGCTCCCAGAGTGACTGTAATGGGGAAAGTGTATGTATTAAAACAGGATTACATACAAATTAGGCCCCAATCAAGTTTATTTCATCTGATAATTTAAACATCGTAATGCTACCTGTGGGGTTAGGTTACGGTAAGTGTTAAGGTGGTTAATCTTATGCCGAGTAAATTTAATCAGGGAATCTCTCAGTGCGACCTGGGATCGGACCAGAGCCCGTTAAACACTAGTCTTTAACTCACAAACTCATACATATACCTTTTCTTATATTTAAACAAAATTACTTGTAAATTTTAAAGGAAAGAATTTATTTAGGACACAGTTGAGTATACCTGAGATGGCAGCAATGTACTGGGTGAGGTGTGAAGGCTCCTTGTTCCTCTCCAGCAACTCTGACGTAGACCTTCCAATGTCGCCCATGATGAATATGTCAGGTACTCACTGTTACTTTGTTACTCTGAAATTTAAGAAAAGAAATAACATTATATTATTTCACCCATATTACCCTTGGTTTATATCCGGCAACAGAGGGTGGTGTTATATCGGGCATGGTTATGTTGACAGTAACGGATATGTCTGATTATTGGTGGGAATACTGGAAAAGTCTGAATATTGGTGGAATATTGGGACGGTCTGAATATTGACTTAAGAACAGTAATCAAAGAATCTTTCTAAATGGAGAAGAATCTGACTGAAAAAAAATAATTATATATATATATATATATATATATATATATATATATATATATATATATATATATATATATATATATATATATATATCTAGACCTGACTTACGATGGGGTTAGGGACCCAAATCCAGGTCGTAAGTCCGACATAGAAAAATGTAAGTCGGGGTCTATATATATATATATATATATATATATATATATATATATATATATATATGAGCAGATCATCTGAAGATTAGCTCTTATAGCTTATATTATCTGAAGCTTAACCACCCTAACGCTAAACTAATCTAATCTTAACCCCACTCAGGTAGCATTGGGGGTGCTTAACCATCAGGTGCAGGCCCGGATTATCCATTAGGTACAGTAGGCACAGTGCCTAGGGCCTACGAGATATTGGGGGCCTACGAAAAATAAAACGAGAACTTTTCTTCCCCTTTTTCTACAGGTTATTATTAAATTGATACTGAGGTACTTTTTTCCATTTATTTATTACTTAATCCTATTAGTGTCCACCAGCTAGCTGTGCTTCTTGTAAACAAAACTATTTCTGTACTGTACAAGAACACCTGATCTAACCCATTTTCTTTTACTCAATTCATGGCAAACATCACTGAATCTTTTCTTTCGACATCACATTTTAATTTTATAATTAGGTACTAGCTTGTGTTATTAGTGAATATGCCGTCAAATGGGGCCCCATATCTTGGAGGTGCCTTAGGCCTACGAAAGTCTTAACCCGGCACTGATCAGGTGAAATAAGGGAGAGGAGGAAAAATCTTCAGGTGATCAATTTGTTATCACCACTAAGCCGCGTATTTGCCGACAAAGCTTGGTTTAAATTCCGTTTAACCTTCAAAATAAACAGAAAATCAGAACAATTCTTTATCCATTTGTCAGTTTACAGATATAATATTTAAATATTAGAAAAATATTTATAATTCCTCGTTTCAGAATGATTTCCAAATTGTCAAGTGTAACGAACGTGTCAGTGATATGTAATCTTGTTTACTTACTCCAAGGTTATTATTATACACTTCACTTACTGCCGTCCCTCTCGCTCTAAATAGCGATCCCGATAAGAAACTATTATAATTTTTACTAACATAAATTTTTATTCTATGTCAAATACATTTATAGAGTAATAATATTATAACTGCTTCTGGATTCGGATCATCTGAAGATTCGACACCCCAGCTTATATCACTTGATTGAACATTTTAACGCTGCCTGCTTGGGTTAGGCTAGGCTATAGGTTACGTTTTGTTAGGTTAGTTTATGTTAGGTTAGATTTGATTAGGATAAATTAGGTTAGAGAAGGTTAGGTTAGATAAGGTTGGTTACCTAATATTTACGTGATTCCCAAATTCTTCCCGACATTCACTAGAGCACCAAAACATATTGTGGGGTAATGGGTCGCCATGCTTGCCGTCGGGAGCGACAAACAGCGTTTGTAGGGGAGAAATCCACTACAATACCACCTCGTGTCGCCAAACTTTATACTCACCCCCATGTGCCTCCCTAAAAACCAGATAGCATCTCCCGTACTTCACCACACTATACCACCACCAACAACTCTCAGACCACTACCAGGAAGATGAGCACCTCCACCCCCCACCCCCTCCCTTCCAACACACTACACAAAAATAGAATCATAATTTCAAACTATCTAAATTATAATATAAATTTACACAAGAGAAAAAATACTCCTGTCAGTGTGATGAACCTGTGAGCTTAGAGCCAACACAATTAAACCTAAAAAAAAAAATAAAAAACAAACAGAACATCTTTGTGGTCTGAACCGGTCACCACCAGTAGCCGTTGCCTCTCTCCCTCCGGTGTGTTGTTCTTCAGGTAAAAAGTTCCTTCCCTCCCTGACCTAGATTAGTTTAGTAGTTTATTGACAGAAGTATAAATACATGGTAAATATATACAATTGAATTAAAAATACATTTGTCCAACAAAATATTTTAAGTCAAAAAATAACATGTAATGGGCCGATCAGTTTGACGTCAGTCGTGGGGAAATTTCTTGAATCAATTATAGCAGATAGCATCCGATCGCATTTGGAGAAAAGCAAATAAATCTACGATTCTCAACATGGGTTTACAAAGGGAAAATCTTGTCTAACAAATCTGCTGACGTTTTTTAGGAAAGTCTTCGAGGTAGTAGATAATGACGAAAATTACGATGTTATTTACTTAGACTTTAGCAAAGCATTTGACAGAGTACCGCATCAGAGGCTTCTGAGAAAAGTTAAGGCTTATGGTATCGAGGGGAAAGTTTTAAATTGGATAAAATCATAACTCACCGATAGAACGCAGAGGGTCAGCGTAGATGGTGTTAAATCTGAGTGGGGCTGCGTAACCAGTGGGGTTCCCCAGGGGTCAGTACTAGGCCCACTCTTGTTCATAATCTACATAAACGATCTAGATACTGGGATCAGCAGTGACATAAGCAAGTTTGCGGATGACACCAAAATAGGGCGGCAGATTAATTCAGGGCAGGATGCAAATGCACTACAGGAGGATCTAAATAAACTGCAGGGGTGGTCTGAAAAATGGCAAATGATATTCAACACCAGCAAGTGCAGCGTACTTGTGAAAGAGACCTAGGGGTACTTGTAAGCCCGGACCTACGGCCTAGAAAACAGTGCGTTAATGTTCGAAACAAGGCAAACAGAGTATTGGGTTTTATATCTGGATGTGTAACTAATAAGAGTGCAGAGGTCTTATTGCAACTATATCTTGCGTTAGTCAGGCCGCACCTCGATTATGCGGTTTAGTTCTGGTGCCCTTATTATAGAATGGCTATCAATTCACTAGAGTCGGTGCAGCGAAGAATGACGAAAATGATTCCGGGACTTAAAAACCTTCCATATCAAGATAGGTTAAAGAAATTAAACCTAACATGTCTTCATTTCCATAATAGTTGAGTACTGTATATGCCTTGTAAACAAATGTCTGCACACTAACTATATGAAGGCTCTCTGGTGAGGATCCATATACGGTATTTACATGTAATATTTTTCCAAATAAAAGACCATTTAAACAGCAGAGACTTTCCTCCAACTGCTGGTTTAGTCCATGTCTTAACATATTGTATACATTTTTACTCCTGACATTGGGAAAGTGTTCATGTCTTGTTTTTTTGAAAGGGTATTTATTGCATTACTATAATCAGGTGGAGAAAAGGAGGAAACATTATCTCAAGTTTTCATATCTTGTAGCTAACTGGCCTTGTATAATATGAAAGGAAAAATTTTGGTATAAAGATAATTTCCTGTTTGATAGAAAACTAACAGTTATGGTGATATTTTTTCAAGATTTTATCCCAATTCATCTGTACAGTGAGTTCATCACTGTCATAACAAAATTATAATACCTAATATTGTACTTTGGTGTATTTTACTGACTTCATCCACAGACCAGGCCATAGTTCTCTTTATTACACTCACCCAACCCCAAGTTCATGAAAAACTTATAACTTTATTGTTAGATTTAATAAGGATAAAGAAGAAGGGAACAGATATTACACTCAATTCCTACGTTTTTATGGTTGTCACAGGCTTTATTTACCTATATTCACTGTAAATGATCGCATTTTATTCCCAGAATTGGCTTATAATCCAAGAAAATAGGAAAATGAGGTGCACCTTAGCTTGGGATTCAAGTTTTCCATGCTCGTAAATCGTGTAGCAAGAGTAAACGTTCCGTGCCACTGACAACGTTTTCAGGGTGCAAGCATGATACCAACCCCCAAGTCTTCCGCCAGTTGGTACACCTGACTACACTACGATGACGTAGTAATAACAAACGACAGTCGGGTACCACCATGGCCCATCTTGAATAATCACACAATTTTCGCTCCATTGTATTACAACCGCCGGGATACCATGCATGGTGTACACCACGGCTGATCTTGCATATGGGCCTAACTCTCGACAGGAGCTGCCATGCACAGGCCAACCGGCCTATTGCAGACTCCTTATTTACTTATGTTCTTATTTCAAACAACTATCGATTCATAGTACCTCATGTACATACTTACATAATTCAGGCACATACATATATTTTCATTAGAGAGTTCAATGATACTGGAGAAAGTCAGCATATGATACCTTTCACGACGATGTGCAGAGAGTGGACCATCACTAAGCACATGTCGTTCACTTTGTACATGACTGTCGTCGCGCTGACATACAGTACTCGCAACTCTGCTGGTGTGCGACTCCACCTGCCTTTCTCTACTTTGGTTGTGTGACATTAATCTCAGCCTGGTGAATGACTCGCGCTGAAAATCCGGGATAAATTTCTTAAGTATACCTCATGCACTGTCATAGAAGGGTTCAGATCGGATATGTATGGAGCAAATTTGTAGCACCACCAGATGCCACCAGCTGACCTTGTAGTGGATTTCTCCCCTACAAACGCTGTTTGTCGCTGAGTAGCCAATCCCACGAATTCCCCAGTGTATGCCTCGTGGTCTAGGTCAACCAGCGCCGCCCACGGAGCAGGGGTCAACTATCTGCCCACGCCTACCTCCGCTATATAAGACCTGACCTCGTGGTGACCGCTCTCTTTCTACCTACACCAACCAGCCAGCAACACCTCCTCCTCCTCCGCCTGCCTGGCGGTCCTCACTCCCGCCGGCGAGCATGGCGACCCACAAGCTGATCCTCCTCTGAGCATCCTCACCAACCAGCTCTCTCTACATCACGCTTGTAACCACGCTGCCACTTCCCAGCACCAAGCTGCATTGTACATCCAATACAACATGTATACAGAGAGCACATTGTGAGTTTCCTTTCTCCATCCCATCCTGATTGTGAAGCCAAACATCCCAATTCCCACAACCTCTCCATCACCAGATTCGTCTCTTATCAAATGGGTTTGTGTTACGGCCTAAGGTAATTGCTCACGCCATGAATCTAAATCCTGGTGTATTTGCTATCCTACATAAATCATAGACCAAATGAAGAGGTTGTTCCATGTCCATTATCTCATGTTTTGATTTCATAAGCTTGCATCTCCTCTTTGCGATAATGTCTTGCACTGATTAATACTCGTGTTTTTCCTCACACCTAACAAGCACTTCACCAGTTTATTTTAGTGTCTTTCCAATCCTTTCAAGTTATTGGTCAGCCACGACTCAGAACCGTACAATAATGACGACGTTACTGCAGAATCAAATACTTTTTTTTTCTTGTATACAAATGACATTTGTGTGTTGGCTGCACAAAAAATGGAAAACTTCTTGACCGTGGCTTAAGGCTTATCGTCCTATCACCATTACTGGTCCTACACCTCGCCTGTTCCTCTCCATACTGTACAGTGACTTATCTTTAATGAGGAAATTATACGGATAGTTATACGTGTCCTCGATTGAAGAGTAACGGAGTGGAGTACAGAGATGATGAAAAAAAAATACTTATGAAATCTATCTGTCTCAACTAACACCTTCCACACTCCACACTTGTGCCTATCACCATGTTTGTGGAGTGTGTGTTTGTGTGTTTGTTTGGTTGTGTATGTGCGTGTTTCTATGTAAGTATTTGTGCATGTGTGTGTGTTTACCAGACTTATCTAGGGTGGCCCTGTAGTGTCCACTGGGTAAGGAGATACTTTATCACTAACCTATCACGTATTGAGTGCCGCTGGGTATACAGTATACTGTATACGTATATACTCCATATATAAACCATGTGACGTACAACACCTCGGTATTACCTCAGTGATGACAGATGTTATGTATATTTTTTAAAGATACGATTTTTAAGGTAAGGTATTTGTTATTTTATGTTTTTAAAGTGTACTTGGTGCTTATGTTTCGCTGGCGTAACCGCAAAGGCATTATGCTGTTAGCTTGACGGTGTGTGTGTGTTTGTTTACGGTATTGTGGCCTTTATCCTCCCTCCATGATCCTTACAAAAGAAAGATTAGTTATTTTATTAATGGAAATGGATGTAATAGTTATATACCAAATGCTTCTTGATGGCGCCGTATAAATATAATATATATCCCAAATATTTCATAGTACTAATGTACTGTACGATAACATCAAAATGTGAAGTATGGAAAACAAAGGCATATATATTTCATTAGCCCAATAATGCACGCAGACTTCTACATACAATCAACACCTCAACCTGCCAGGATTCGAACCCACGGCCCATGAGCCCATAACTGTGACCGGGGAACGCTACCTCTGGACCACCAGGATACTAAAAGCATTCCAAGACTTGTGGGTTCGAATCCTGGCGGGTTGAGCTGTTGATTGTATATATATATATATATATATATATATATATATATATATATATATATATATATATATATATATATATATATATATATATATATATATATATATATATATATATATATATATATATATATATATATATATATATATATATATATATATATTATAGAGAGAGAGAGTACTTGACATGGATGAAGGTCACACCGGCGATATTATCAAAGAAAAAAAAAGAACCGCTGTGTTTACAAATAATGATTATAGATTATCATTAAGTGTTACTATTCTTATTGATACATATTATTTCCTTGAGTCTTGTGCTACGATAACTTCCTCCTTTAACAATACATCGAGAGGACCAGCGAGAGATAGATAGATTGACAGTACAGTTGATCGCTTCCAGACGAGAATAAATGGATTTATTACGTGTGATGCCCTCCCTCTCACGCCCTTAAGCCGAAGTGTTTACCTTTGGCCCAACATATAACACGGCTCTTGGCCTCAGCTCGTTGAGAATTATGTTGTACTAATCTGGACAATAAAGTTCATAACAAATACTCTCTCGCTAAGACTGCCTGTGGTCTTGTTTTCCTTGATGCTGGACCACACAAGTCCACAAGTCCAGACGAGGACAACTTTTTGGGGAGTGAGAATTGTGAACTCTTGGAACAATCTGCCAGAAAGTGTTGTGACGGCACCGAGCATGAGCTCTTTCAAGACCAGACTTGACCAACACTGGAGCAGGTTCCGATATATTCAGGAGCCGGTGCATGCCCAGTACTTGCCAACAGTGCGCATCAGAGACGTGAACCACCCGCCCAAGCGGCTAATGAGCCGGTCAGTGGCGAAGACGATAAAAGCAAAAGTAAAAAAGTACACCCTTCCTTATGTGTGGTCTTGTTCTCCCTGCCACTTTACTTTTATCCTTTTCGCCACTGATCGGCTCGTTAGCGGCTTGGGTGAGGTGCCGGGGAGTCATTTGTTATAAAAGTCACCTTTAATGAATATGATGTATTTCTTTGTGTATGAACCTCTGTCCTGCGTGGCAGTGAGAAGTAATACCACCCTCAGTGTCAAGACCTGACTGAATTAATCAGAATAGGCAAACTGTACTCCAAGCTTTGTCAATAAATTTGTCAAACTAAAAAAAACTAACTACTCGATAATTTAGATTTATGTACTTCTGATACGTTATGTAGATAGTACAGTAAGGGTAAACAATGTGCACAGAACGTAAGTATATAAACAAAGTACACAGCTCAACAGCCTGACCTAAACCTTATTTTCTTATGATAATTATATAGTGGGCCAAAACCCAGCAGTGGACTGACTCGAGGAACACCTACCAGCCAGCCGCCAATGTCCGTCGTCTCTGGTCAACTGAGTCACTGGTTAACGAAATGTTTAAGCTATACTCAAATCTCATCATTATCGTTTGTCGAGGAGTGATGCGATACTAACCCCCCCCCCCATACCAAACCGGGCCACTAGACAGGAGACCTGGGTGGGGTCGCACTGAAACATCTCGAGAACCCTCGTCATGTTGTCAGCTGCGGGTATTTATTTTATTTATGATTTCTTCACTTATCAGATTACTATCCATTCGGGCGGTTGGTCCGTTCTTTGATGTTACTTTGTTAATTGTTATAAACTTTATTTGTCCAGTGTTAGTACAAGAGTAAGCATGAATCTGGGAAACCTGTGATGTTTGGTAGTGAGGGTCATACTGGACCCTTCCCACGTGTGTTCAGGGCTGAGCAGGACATATTGTACCGTCAACTGTATTGTAGTAGTAAAAAATGTGCTTAAAAAAAAGTTATAGTTTTAACGTATATACGTCAAGCCCCTTCACACAATTGGCTCTGACGTCTCAGTCGGATTAAAATGCCCAGAGTGGCGGGTCATATTGCCAGCTTCCGTGGCCTTTATCTTTATTTGGAGGAAGACTTACTTCTCTACTGGGATGAGTTAACTTATAGTCACAAATTCTTAATAGATCTAGGAAGCCTTTGCACCGCAATGGCAGTATACTGTAATATTCAAAAGTCAACTTAGCTCGCTCGGTCTTTCAGAGTTGTTTCCTGAAAGTTTTCTTTTTTTTTCTCGTTAATCTATTTTACTTTTTTCTTCAGTATTCCTCTGCAGCTCTTAGTGTCATTATGCCCTGTCTTGAAAATATTCCTCACCACACTTCTGATATTACTAGGAATGGTGGATCACAAGCATAATCACAGCCATTAAAATACGTTACACTCGTATACTGTGCCTATTGACAGTTTGTTTCGCCGTTATACCCAAATATTCTATGTCCATTGTTTCCTCTAAACATTCACTATTATTCCACGAAATTTATTTTCAGTTTTACTCGGCATCACTGGTATAACTATGGACTGTCTTAGGTACAGTAGTCTCACCACAAACGCTAGCCGTCGTATGGAAGGTGAATCGCAGTCATGGACACGAATCCATAAAAAAGTCAAGAAAAAAGTCACAGAAAAAAACCTAACCTAACCTACCTTAACCTAACATACGTGCAATGCCATCATATATAAATTGTGTTGCCAATGTGTACAATTCATGTATTGTCAGTTAATAAGTGACTTTTTTCATTACTTTAACTGTTTATGATATATAAATAAAATATAACTTTTTTCCGAGCCAAAATTGTGACTTTTTTTTCTGTGACTTTCCGTTCACCATGTACACAGCTCATCGAAAACTACTGTATATCGTGACGTGTAGTACTAATTGCTTTGGTTGTATCCACACAGTTTGCCTTTGCTCAATCGCAATTAACAACAAAAATGCTACACCGGTTGACAAATTCACTTCACCTGAACCACCTTGATGTGTTTATGAATTCACTGACCAATTTCTGTAGCTTGATAAACAAACACACGAATGTCAACACTCAACAGACTGTGTAGGAGAGGCGTGACCCGACACCCCGTACGACTCCCGAAGACTGACCTCTAGTGACCCACACCCACAGTAGAGTCGTAGACCCAGTGGATAAATTAACGGCGTGGTATAATGATTTTAGCCTAGTGCTAATTTAGTTAACGAGAAATTCCATGTGGAGGATAGAGTTATTACGAGAATTTTATTTGCAGATTTTATTTAGAGTGGTGTTCAGATCGAGTCCTTGCAGAACTGAAATAATGTTTATTTTATTCAAATGTGGTCGCTGTAATATGACGCCACGTCGGTCAAACTAAACAACAATGGGGGGTAAAACTGTCGAACACCGGGATCGCCAATTCTAAACAAACCAACCATTGTCAAAACCACCTAATTCACTATAGCAACACATGCGCTCACACTATAAACAAGGCAAACTTTACCATCCTAGTTGCAACAGAGTTCCATCTCTCGCTTAGACCTTCGTTACTTTAGCGCAGTATTAACATCCTCACCACTTGTGCCAACAAGACACTGGTCACAGCGGAGTAGCTAACTAGCTCGACTCGCTCCTCCCTTATTGCACCAAGTCCAGCCAGTACCGGGCACCCACTACTCTACTTTATTTGTTACCAGTTACTGTACAGTGCTTTGTTTCTAACTGGTATGTATTGTTCTTGCTGGCATGTAACATATTTGCTTATACTTGTACTTGTGTATTCACCTTTGCATTAGGTGCTAATTAAGCTTTTGCTACTTTTTCCGTTTTAGCTGTAGGGTGAACAGAAAAGCATTGTATGGGACGGGAGGACAGCTATTAAATGCAGTAAAAGCAGTCTATGAAAACAGCAGTGCAACAAGTGAGAGTAAATGGGAAAGAAAGTGAAACATTTTAAAATAAATAAATGTGGGTGTTTGGGATGCGTTCAATATAACATGGATGTGAAGTAATATTATACACTGGTGAAAATGGTGATAATAAATATTCTTACAGGGCTGCACACATCTCAAGTTGCCACTGTTCAGTATAACTGTTGACTGCTTCTGTTTATGGTTGGGCTCTGGCCTAATTGAGGTGTATGAACATGTAGTGGATTTCTCCCCTACAAACGCTGTTTGTCGCTGAGTAGCCGACCCCACCAATTCCCCAGTGTATGCCTCCTGGTCGAGGTCAACCAGCGCCGCCATACATCACGGAGCGGGGGTCAACTACTAAGCCACGCCAACCCCCCGCTATTTAAGACCTGACCTCGTGGTGATCTCTCTCTTTCTACCTACTGTACACCAACCAGCCAGCAACACCTCCTCCGCCTGCCTGGCGGTCCTCCTCCTCCTCCTCTTCCGCCTGCCTGGCGGTCCTCGCTCCCGCCGGCGAGCATGGCGACCCACAAGCTGGTCCTCCTCTGAGCATCCTCACCAACCAGCTCTCTCTACATCACGCTTGTAACCATGCTGCCTTCCCAGCACCAAGCTGCATTGTACATCCAATACAACATGTATATAGAGAGCACATTGTGAGTTTCCTTTTTCCATTCCATCCTGAGTGTGAACCAAACAACCAAAAACCCCACAAACACCTCAAAGGTCACTACTCTGCCGAGTTTACCGGACGCTCGCCCCACAGAGGATCACAGCCTCACAGCTCAAGGTTGAAGCCGCAAGCCCAGAAAACTGTGAGGGGTAACTTTTTCTGAGTGAGAGTTGTGAACTCTTGGAACAATCTGCCAGTGTGTGTTGTGACGGCACCGAGTGTGAGCTGTTTCAAGACAAGACTTGATAAGCACTGGGGCAGGTTCAGATACATTCAGGAGCCAGTACATGCCAACAGTGCGTAAGAGACGTGATCGATCGCCCATTAATCGGCTAACGAGCCGATCAGTGGTCAAGAGGGTAAAGGTACAGTAGAGAAAAGAAGAAGATTCCAATGTGTTCAGATGATGTATAAACGTGTCCAGGGGGCTAGTTGCCACTGCCCATCTCTCGAACTGTACTTAAATGAATTCTTTAACACTTACAGCTGTAAAAGTAAAATACTGTAGTCTTTTCCCATGCATTAAGATGAGTTTAAACTTAGTGTTTGTCTTTAAGCATGTAAGTTGAGTCTGGATGACTGATGTGTTTTTTTCAAATTTAGCCTTTGTACAGTGAATTTTTTTATAGAAAAGAGTATAAATGATTGCTAAATCATCCTGAATGTAATGTTTATGATTAAAAAATGTTTTTTGTCAACCCTACATTTGGTTCTCTTAAAAACAAGGAAATTGTGTAAAAATGCTGCAAGACTACACAAAGAATTTTATAAATATTTCATCTGTAAACACAAATACAATGTCTCAAAACCTAATTGGCGAGTAGTGGAAGTATATAACTTGTAAAATATTAGAGAAATTGTGAAAAAGGATAAATATTAAAAAAGGAAAAACATTGTACAAGTGAAGATATTATTGTATACAGTACTTGGAAGATGCACTGATGAAGTATTGCACATTGATGTGATATGAGAATCTATTATCAAACACAAATGGCTTGAGGAACATTTTTGAGAGTACAGTATAGTTAAAGGTAAAAGAGGAAGAGCCCAAACTGTGCCTGTTTGGTCCGGGGATTGAACCCAGGACACAGTACCTTGAGACAATTGTGTTACTGATGTTACCACCAACACCCACTTTAGTAACTAAGCATAAGATATCCTCCCGATAACAATGGATTTACATTCCTGAAAAACCCAGCACAGGTCGAAATACTGTATCGTAAATCGGGATCATTATAACATGGGGTTCAATGGGATATGTTCGCAGCCAGTCCAACACCCACATGTATTACCGAAAATAAAATTGCTGCACTGTAACACAAACAACACCAACCACACCATTAAGAACAAGTCTGGTCATCATCACTTGTCTTCTTTGAGGTTAAGAACACTCTTGAAGGTGGAGTGGAGACATCACTCTGACTCCTGCACAGCTTCACCTCCAGAGACATGGGTTTCCTCGGTGTCTTGGTCTTCCCAAACACTGCTCACTTCACAGTCACAAGAACAAAGAGAAAGCACTTGTCAAAAAACAGAGTGAACGATGATAATGTAAAAAACATTGAGAGGAAACTGCTCACATCATGTTCACAACTTTAAAGTCACAAAAAAATAAAACATAGCAAAACTCACTTCAAAGTCAACAAAACAGAATATGTACTGTACAATGTGAATGTTAGTGATGTCCTCTCACTATAAGGTAAAAATAATAAAATAAACGATGATAAGTAACAACACCGATACTGACCTATAATCGCTGCGCCACACGATCACGGCCTTGTGCGGTCACCAAGGAACAAAGCTTGGGACTGTAGTGCACTGGGTGGTTTCATATTCAGCACGTCAGCAATTTTGGCCGGATGATGACCACTGTTTATGTGAGGTTTTTTGGGGGTGTTCTTAATACATCACCATCATTCAAGCCAAATATCATAAATAGGGAGATATAAATCAGGGGATACCTGTACTATTGTTTTCCTGTACGATGACAAATAAATCACAATCACATTTATGTAACTTCACCTCTGCTTCCTATCTGAGGTGTGTTGTGATGTTAAATGTAATACAAGAACAGATTTTTTTAACTCAAGAACTTATTAATTGTTTTAACTGACAAAATAAATCTGAAAGAATCTCTCGACTACAGCAACCCTGCACCATCCTCATGAAAACACTCATGTATGATAATAGAAACAATAAGAATATACAACAATACTACTTCAGTACTACTACAATACTACTACAATACTACTACTACTACTACTCCTACTAACAATAATACCCAAATCTACTTTTTCCCATCAAAATCATATCTAGTAAACATAGGATTATCAAAGACAAAAGATTTTATAAGAATGTATTGTATAAAATTCCTAAGGATTCACACTGCCTGTTAAGTCTTTCCAAGTCTCCTCCTTGGCAGCCATCATGTTACTACAGGTTTGTACAATATCTACACTATCTACAACACAAGGTTATAACAACACATCCAAAACACAATCTCTGCAGCCATGAGGTTCATCCCCCCCCTCCCCCCAAAGTATCGTTACCTTTTCAGTCTTTACAATTTGAAACACTGCACAAATGGCTTTGATAATATTTTCCAGTACATCGTTATATGTTGGTATGCCTGCTACCCATATACTTTTTGGGGGACTGTGGAACTCGCTCCAAAAAGTATCATTACGGAGGGGTCTGATGAATTTCAAAATGAACACCGAGACTCCAGATATCTCGTTAATGTTGTCAAAATCCTTCATCATGTGTGTCATAATATTGTCTAGTACAAAATCGTATAGATACTTTTTTAGAGAGAGTGTTCCTCAAGTGCTCGATACATAAAATTAATTCTGTAATTACATATAGACAATGCTAAGTACTGTACAATACTGTAAGCATATTATACAGAAGAAATAAGTTGAAAATTATAAGTTTTGCATATTATACTGTACTGTATATAGGTAAAGTGCATGCCCTTTATCAAATCACTTTTTTTTTAGTTTGTCATGTCGGCTTGGCTCTTAATTTGTCCTGTTTATGGTTATAATTATTTTATATAAAGCATCTAAAATTTATATATTTCCTACATTTATCCAAGAGGTCAAATTCACCTACACTGTATCATGTACCAAGGAAGTGTATTGAGTATATTACATGACTAACTTACCCTGCTGTGTCATTATAGACTTTGTGAATAAAATGAATAGGTTCCTTACGGTTTCTTTCATATTTCAGACCTTATGTGGCAGAGGTCTCTTTTTTTTAATCTACTCGGAAGAAAAGATTTGGAAAACAGAAGATCGATTTAAGTAAAGAGACTCCTCAATAGTGACAATGACTCTGGTTCTTGGACTGAGACAAAGTACATTTAAAGGCAGGTGATACATGTGAATTATATAACATTGGAGAAAACTTCTGATTTTTGTCTCGCCTCCAATAAATGTCACTGAATGCTATACAAAAACAAAAGAGTGGTTAGGCCAGACTGTCAAGAAATTACAGGCTAAACATAACTGAAGCCAAACTTATTGATATATAAACTATTTAGGACCATATGACAAACCTCTGGAACAAATCAAATAAAAGAAAAAGAAAATTTAGCACCTAAATTGACTATACATTACTGCACTATATACATAATACATTGGGCAGATCAGTAGTGAACTAGGAAGAACCACAGTATAAATATAATCACAAAAAAGATATTCATGGCAACATTAACAAATTATAATAAACATACACAAGAACTTCACCCACTAGAGAGAGGACAGGGAGCCAAGGATCGCTAAGCTGAAAATGTAAAAACTCAGCATAGATCAACTAACACTGAATGCAAGTATTATACACACAGAAACACATGCATGAACTACAGTGCATTTGTTAATATTATTTTTTTTTTTTACACATGTCAGTGAAAAAATATATTTATACACATATTTTGCATACCTCAGTTAAAACAGAATTTGAGGGGGTGGGAGATTTCAAGTTATTATTATTGCACTACCTTATGAGAGGTTTATGTTAATTTCCTTTAAAAAATCTATCAATCAAACATTAATTTCAATTTTAATTTTATCAACAGACACAAAAGAATAAAACAAAAATTCAGGAGTTACAAAGTTTTAAACAATATTTTAGTACAAGTTACACTCAATAATACATCATAACCTCACACTTTACTCACAACAATACAGGGTAATAATAAATAGAACCATACAGGTATAAATTTCATTCAAAACCAAACACTGTATTACAAGTTTATCACGACCACAATTGTATTCTAAATGCATTTCAAAAACAAATTATATCACACCGGAGAAGCAAAAAAGACCAGACTTGGGATATTATGATCTATCAAAGGTCTTAATCATTTGTCTCATCCAAAAGATTTACAGTATTTCCCACTGTACATAAAATTATTGAGCGCACATCCTTTTTGTGAGAGTCAGAATCGAGTTATTACCCATATTTATTGAGAGGAGACATCTCATAAAATACTGGGTATTGTAAATGTGTTCTATTAATCCCACACACACAGATTATAAATATATACATTATACTGTATATATACAGTATACTGTACCTGTATAGACAATGTGAATTATACATTACTCTTGCCTGCAGATCTTTTAAAAACTTTGTCTATAAAACTGTAGACAGTATTAATTCTTTCCTTAATATATATCTTAAGTTTTAGTCTAAGCAAGTAATGACTATTAGCTATAACACAAGCTGATTTACAGTTAGCTGCCCATGACTATAACATATTGACTTCTGCACAATACACCCCCCCACAATATAGTGTATCTTAAATCACTTAACCCCAATAACTGAGTAGATACACCTCCCCATATTTTAAGTAACTTTACCCGATGTATTCCAATAGCTAATACGCTGATACTGTTCCCTATATGCTGTACAGAACCCTAATGGAAACATGTCAATACTCCTCACCAAACTTTTCTCAGACTTGTTGCTACAGCCCAAGTATTTTGAGAATTTAATCTTACTGTACCCAAATGACTGTCGGGAACATAGTATTTCTCCCTTTACATGTTTGACACACTTCTCATGTTCCCATATTCTCACTACATCTATTTACCAGTCATGTATACTATATACAAAATAAAATACAGTAGTAATCCTTTATCTTTCGTGACAAATCTTGGTACACTGTAATGCTATGGATGTTTGCTCAGTCAGCACCGACCTCGACAAAGGAACTTGCAGTTCTCACTAACAAACACAAAGTTACATCGTAGTGTCAGACAAGATTGGGTGAGTATTAGATATACTGTATAGTAAGTGAAGGCAGAATGTTGAGTAATGTAGAGAAATACTGTACTGTTAACTCTGTATGGTATAGTATTTACACTGTTTTAATTACCTGGGATTCTCTTAGTTTGTAAAGAAAAAAAGCTCCCTACAGTGTGCCTCATGCAACAGTAGAAGCATCACAACATTCAGGCCTCAACACTGGTATATATACCTAACACCTCACAGAATTAGGACAATAATTACTTCATCTTCACTAATCTTTCTTACTTGACAGCTACAGTAAAAAAAAAAAATTCTTCTAAATGTTGTCAAGCATAATTACAAGGTTTAAGAATAAAGTCTTCAATCATTACCAGGTTGTCTTACCTAAATAAAAATATCTGTGCTTATCAATATTACTTCTGGGTGTATTAGGGAATCATCAATCACCATCAAACATCATTACCAGTGCTTTACAGCCAATTTTTGTGCTTACAATGTAAAGTAAATGCTGTATTTAACAGAGAATTTGAGACACATCAAAATACTATAATATTATAGTAGATAGTTTTACCACACAACAAAACTCACACATTTATCTGTTCTTATGCTTCACACAATACACTGTACTGTATCTGTAAAAATATTTCCAGCAATAACACTTCAAAAGAATGTTTGATCAACTTGAAGTTATTCTTCAAAATATTTATCATTCTTCCCAGATGTGAATACTGTACTAACATTTGTCGCTAATGGTGTATATACCGGAATACATATTTTAAGGTTTGGAAAGACAAGGTAAATATCAGTTCCTATGAAAGACACATCACTGTGCTCAGAATTGAAACATTTTAACAACAAAAATTTGTTTTGTTCTTATACAATATATACAGAAAAGTGCAATTCCTTTTATCCAAACTCATTGTGACCAATGATGATTCGGGTACCTGGACGTGCCTACAAGAACATGCAATACAGAAATTAATGTTAGGTCAAAATTTGCTTTAGCAATACCTTGACTCACTGGGAAGGGGAAAAAACTGAGGATGAGTTGGCCTGTTAGGTGGCATGTTGCCATTGTTACTTGTAATGAAACTATAAAGTTGTGGAATAATCATTACAATACTTTAATGTGGATTAGAAATAAAGAAAATACAGCATAAAATAAAACTACAAAATAAAAAAATGAAGAGCATGGGACCATGGGTGTGTATGTGAAGTCAACGTATGTGTGGCGGCACGGGGCTGTAAGTGCATCAATGAGTCGCCAGACACTCACCCAGCCCATGCTCCCTCTCCCCAGTGTGACATTACTGCATACACACACGTCTCGGAGTCAGCTGGGTGATTGCCCCGGTGAATTGTGTCGCTTTGCCTGA
Source organism: Homarus americanus (assembly GCF_018991925.1). NCBI lineage: Eukaryota > Metazoa > Arthropoda > Malacostraca > Decapoda > Nephropidae > Homarus > Homarus americanus. Next base: position 138,509 of record NW_024742772.1, read on the forward strand.
AGGATGGTTTGAGCATGGAAGGAGCTATTTTTTTTGTACATAAAATATGTGCTATGGTATTTTATGACATGCTGTGTATCATATTTATTGTTTATCATAGAGCCAACACCTTCCATCAACCAAAAAACTCGGCACACTTGTAAACAAAGCAGTTACAGTGCCACTGGTGACAGACAACCAATCGAATGACTTCATTTGCGTTCGAATTGTTGGACTAAATTAGAATTTTAACTGGACAGGACCAAAGGGGACAAAAGTTCTGATAATTGGAAAATTTGAATAGTTGGAATTAGGATAAAGGGAATTGCCTTATACTCATACAACAGTTCAGCAATCACCTATATTACCACTTGCTTTACAGACAAGTTACACTTACTAACAATGAATTTGATCGTGAGAGAGGGAAAGTTTTGTAAAGCCAGTACATGACATGACATGACATGACAAGACATCAAGATAAACTATGGTCTGGAAGTGAATGAGCAAGGAGTGAGTGTGGGTCATCTGATTGGCAAGCAAAGTGACAAGTGACATTGAGTGATACAACTTCTCACTCATTTGTCCTCTTTGAGTATTATTTCTTCCATCACTTTACATAATTCACTTAACATTGTTCTAGTCTACCACACTATTGTATAACATAGACTATCTTTGGGTTCCATAATATAGGTGGACTCACAGGCACAAGGGCACCAACCACACAAAACAAATACCTGTACACTATAAAAAGGACTTTTAAGTTACAAATGAAGAAAGGAAAATCTCAGGTCTTCGTGAACTTTTAGATGATTTTGATGGGTAATTCACAGCAACTCCTGATTAGTAAATGAAGCTTAATTACCTTAACTTCATTAACATTAGCTTGAAATCAACTAATAAAGAAAAAGTTTACAAATTACAGTAAATAATTAAAACCTATTGACTGAGTTACTCATTAACTAGAGTACTGTATATGTAAAAACCAATTAATAATATCATCAACAATATAATTAAAATCACATATAATAACTCAAGGGTATACAATACTTTCAATGTGTGGATTCTTTCAGCCATTCTCATTAAGACCAAAATAGTTTTCATTATAAAAAAAAACATCTTTCACACTGCATCTTTGTTGGTAATAGTTACCTCAACAGGAGTGCCAGCACTGATAGTAGAACTAACATGTACAGTCACCCATATAAGTTCTGCTGCCTCTTTTCATGAACAACGAACCCCAAGATTCAGACTCGTGAATCTGAAGCCTTTATGGACAGAAAAATGCACGTGTCTATCTGTTTCAGGGGTTTGTGGAACAGCAAGAGAGATGACAGGACTTTTGTGGGTGACTGTACTTCAGGTGGTGGTACTGTCCATCATTATCAGAAGGTACAGGGCACATCACTTACTACTGTAAGGTGGATAATGTTTTCAGCAGTAACCCCCTCGCACAGTTGGTTAATCATAATACGTGTACAGTATAACTATTTAGACTTCCTCCGCCACAACTGTGATCGTTAATTTCTTGTTGGGCCATCTGAATGTTGTTGGCAGAGTTACCTGAGGGGAAAAAAAGGAAGTAAATTAAGGAATATTAGAATTTAAAAAAAACTGAGATACATATTTTAAAAATGGAGAAAAAATAACTTTATAAAAAAGATCAGAAAATTAAAAGAAAACATAATTTATCTGATATTTGTCTCCAACACAACATATTAGTAATGTTTTGGATAACTAATATCACCAATATTTAAAACAACGTGGTAAAGGTTGGTGAAACTATGCCTATATAAAGACAGGCATCACGTATAGATACAAATGTTCATGTGTTTAAGGGTAGTATAGGTGTCTAACGTTCATACATAGTCACTAATATGCTCATCATCTCAGAAAGTTACCTCTTCAGGATCAGCAAGGTCAGCCAAGTCTGCCGCCATGAGAGGAAGGAAGTCGTCAGGTATGAAGATCTGGAGCCAGGGGCCACGGCTGGCATAGGGACACGCAGCATCCACAAAAGCACCGGCTACAGCAGGAGGCACCAGAGTTACTGCCCCAATGTCAACAACGGACTTGAAGGTGAAGTGTCGACCGTGTTTTAACCGTCCCCTACAAACAAACACTTGTGCTTAGCATGTGGAAAAAAAAAATATATATATATATATATATATATAATTTCCAAAAGTCATACTGTACACTACAGAGCTATTCTCAGAATCTAAGTACAGGAGATAACAAATCCACAATCAAAAGATTCAAGTGATCCCTAAATGTGGGTGGCCAATTTATGGTTCATGAGGTAGATTTCAAACATTGATTAGTTATCAACATTACATTACACGAAAATTTAATGTTAACACAAATTATTGAACATAATTGACCCTGCAGAAATGACAACTCTGGCATCAAGGAACATCACCATATGTGTTATCCCCCCAAAAAATTCATAGGCTATATCCAAATTTACATCTCTCTTCACTAAGTCACATCTCATTAATCTAGACCTTTGTAAGATATATCCTTCCATCTAGGTGAAAAAGTGAAACTCCTTGGATGAACAGATACGTAGATGGATACATACACAGATCAACTAACATTCAAGACATACTGTGCACTTAATGCTCCTGACTATAATGACCAGAGGATAAAAACAAATGATTCTAAAGACAGACCTGAGAGCAAGAGGCAGTAGCGCCCCAGATTCCAGGTTGATGGTCAGGTGAACAGACTCCAGCCTCCGCGTGACAAATAGTTCTGCCGAGTCTGTGGTGGCTATGTTCCCCTCCGCATCTATCTCACTGCCGACAAAAACAATGAATTACCACAAACCCATATTAGTTATAAGCTAGTCTATAATATCTTTTAATATCTAGACAATCCTAGGAAGACTTATTATATCTTTAAGCAATAAACAGTAATAATATTTGTAAAATGGTTTCAAAGAATTCTGATACACAGGTTCATTTATTCAGGATATAAAAAAAAAAAAGGGAAGGAAGAATGAAAAAGTAATTATAATCAATATTTTCTTTTAAGTGAAGTAACAGTTAGACATCCTCCTTGACCAACAGCTACCAGATATAATTTTATTTACCAATCCATTCATTCCAATAACATAACCACTACAAGATACCTAACGAAATAACTGAGCAACAGACAGGCACACACACACACCTGCCAGGCTTCCCTTCCTGCACACCACGGTTCCCACAGCCCTTGTTAGCACCTTGCATGAGTCCCTTCTGTAGCGTGCTCTTAATCTGTTCACTCTCCACGTGCGTTATACGTGGCGATGCTTCAGGTTCTTGTTCGAGGTCTGTCCTTGGGATCTGTGGGGAGCTTGGGACCTGTCGAAAGGAACGAATAAATCTTTTATTTCTATTCATCATTCACTGGCTAACTCTTCCGTGTAACTTTGGTTTAACATCTGAGTACTATATAGTCAAGTAGTTCAATTCTTATACATTTTTCACGGGTAAAGTTCTGCACGTAATTAGAGGCAAACTTCTGTACCTAAATACTGGCAAACATCTGTATCAAATTATTGGCAAACATCTGTATCTAATTATTGGCAAACACCTGTGTATAATTCACTGGCTATAATATTATCAAATATGTCTTTTCACCAATTATAAGAGTACTATCACTCAAGCAAAATCATCCTTTAAATCCCACATTCCTTGTACATTTCTCAACACTCTTACATCACACTCCTCTTTCACAGTTCCTTTTATTGTACTATGTTCCCCACTAATTTCTCACACCAATCACACAGTTTATCTCTCTCTGCATCTCCCAACTGTCTTGTACTGAGACATGGATACAGCTCTCCCAATTTTTATTTCTGTAAGATGCATTAAGAAACACAACAGCGGGTGACGAAGGTTTATGGAGCAAGAGGAGAGACGAGTGCGTGAGACCTTTGAGATGATAGCAAGAGTGAGGTAAGGACGTGTGATATCCCCCATGTGATATTTGTGTACTATATCTCTTATGTGATGACCTATATATCTACCTGGGTAATGTGCATCTTGTATAACCTGTTTGTGGCATTACTGATAATTTATTTATATTACAGAAGATAACATTAAACCCAGATTAGTTTACCATACTTCCAAGTTCTGCTTCTGCCCAGGCTATTCTGGCAGACACACCAGAAAGATTAGAACCCTCATTCTCTATTCCGTTTTCCACTTCTTCCGCCACCGACGGCTCCAGTTCGTAAATACTCTCTCCTCTACGCATATCCGTCACCATCCATGGACCTCCTGCACTGTAAGATAACAAAGATTGAATAACAACTTGTGACATTACTTTTAGTTGTTTTTAGACAAAGAGGGAAATAATGAGTAAGAAAAAATTTTCAATACAAATTCAACTAACCTGATTTACTTCCTGATTAAATTAAGGTAACTGGACTGGCATGGCGAGATATTTTTTTAACCCTTACGCCCCGGGTGACATTCCGGAACGCGCGCCTATTCCCGTCACTGTTTGAATGCCCATCGCGGGTTAACAGGTTCCAGCATGACTATTTGTCTGTCCCGGCACATGTAGGGGAGCGTGGGTAAGCCCAGGGCGGTCAGTAACCATTCCCTTGTCGTCATGGAGAGTCGCCCCTCGTCTTCCACTCCAATCAAGCGTCACCGCCGTGGGTTGGATGATGGCCAGATGAGGAAAGAACTATTTGATATGAGTGCTGTAGTGTGCAAATCTGGTGAGGAAGGCAGTGATTTATATGCCTAGTGATCCTAATAATAGCATCCAGTTAGACGATGTATTAGAGACAAGTGAGGATGAGCCTGACGCTGGCAGCGAGGCCCAGCCAGGACGGAGTATCCCCGCCATGCACTCACGGCTCACACAAGGGAATTGGATACCTTTGTTTGGTCTGATGGCAGTAATTTTCAGCCTGACATCCCTGATTTCAGATGATCATCAGGTGTAATTACTCCTTATTTTCCTTGTACAGAGGAATCACGTGAGATGGACTATTTTGTACTTTCTTTGATGGTGCAATCATGGACTTACTGTGTACCGAGACAAATAAAGTTTATCAGTACATGTGTGATGCTGACCTAGGCCCTGGCCCCTCGCCATACATGCGTCGATGGAGTGATGTCGGTGTTTCCGAACTGTAGGTGTTTTTTGCATTACTTATAAGTTGATGGCACATGTGAAAAAAACATACGGTACTTCATGAGTATTGGATATCTCTTGATGACATCACAGCAACTCCACTGTTTGCGAAATTCATGTCCAGAGACCGGTTTGCCTCCATGGTACATTATCTGCACTTCATAGATAACAACATTCCTGTAGCTGGTGACAGACTATGGAAAATAAGGACAGTTTTTATGATGCTGAAGGAACATTTTATGAAGTTCTTCAGACCATTTCAGAATGTAGTGGTGGACGAGTCTCTGGTGCTTTTCAGAGGACGTGTTTTTTTTTTTACAATACATTCCCTCCAAACGACATCGCTTTGGGATCAAGTTTTTTGTGCTGTGTGACTGCGAGACTGGGTATGTCTTAGATCTCATTGTAGACATACCCAAGGACGACCCACATGGTTTCTCTGGCGCTGTTGTCAACAAATTTATGAACCGCTACTTTGGAGGGAATCACGTCCTCTACACTGACAATTATTATACCGCTCCTGCCCTGGCCAAGGTCCTACTTCAACATGACACCGGTTCTTGTGGGACTGTACGCAAGAACAGGAAACACTGGCCCGTGTTTACTGGTAAACCTGCACCAAGAGAGATCCAGCTGAAATAATCAAACAAGATGCTTGCAATATGCTGGCATGATAAGAATACTGTGCAGTTGCTGTCAACAGTGCACTAGGGCAAAATGGTGGACAGGGAAAAAGGAACTGGACCACAGGAGAAGTCATGAAAAAACCTGACGCTGTCATGGACTACAATGTCAACATGCGGCTCGTGGACAGGAGTGACATGCAGGTTGGCACAATTGTGTGTGTACGGAAATGTGTCAAATGGTACAAAAAAATGCTCCTACACCTCTTGGACACCACCATCCTGTATGCGTACAATTTGTACCTTGTAAAAACCTGGAAAAATCCCTCTCTCGGGGTTTTTCAGAAGCAAGTTATAACACAAATCCTAGAGAAGTATGGCAACATTGTGTCAGCTGTACCACGATGTGACAGCCAACCAGACCTACCTGACAGCTTCCTTGCATGTGACTGGGTTGTTCGTCACTACCTTGACAACCTCCCAACTCTTCACAGTAGTCATACGGTGCAAAGGCGGTGTTACGTCTGCAAGAACACCACAAATCGCCCAGCTAAGCGTACGGACGTGACGACGTGGTGTAAGGAGTGTGACATTGGTCTTTGTAAACCTTGCTTTATGGAGTACTGTACCACTCTAAGAAAACATTCTAAGACAATGTGGCACATGCTTATAAATAGTGTGAATAGTAGTCTAAGTGTATATGTAAGGTACAAAGTGTCATATTTGTGTAAAAGGTACACAGTTGTGAGCATTCACTCGTCACAACCCACGAGCACTGGCAGACACCTAGCTAGGCGTCAGGGTATCACCACCACCACCTCAGCACCCTACACATGGTCAGAGGAAAGTTTCTTGGTAAGTACCTTCTTTGTTGTTTATTTTTCATTGTTTGTCCATTTTATCATGTTGTATCAAAGTAATATAGCTAAAACTAGTGTTGTTGTATTGTAGTTAGTATTACTAGATGATAATGCTATAATTATGTTAAAAATGTATTTATTTGTGCAATTATTATTCCTATAATTATTTTTATGACATACGTGCTCTCCCAAACACAAAGACAGCCTGGCGACAAACTGAGTGTGTATCGCCGAGCACTTTTTATGAAAATCAATGCAAATAAGATACAGTCTAAATGAATTATTTATAGGAAATAAGTATTATGATCAGTAAATATATGCATTATTGGCCATCTCGGACACAAAGGCAAGCGGAAAAATGACTCCTAAGTGAGTAGTGACCGCGAGCGCCAGGCGTCAAAAATACCTTTCCCCTTATCCCCCTCGTCACTGGGGTGCCACGGAAGTTTCTAGAGGGACAATATATAGTTTTTCTTACGTCTTTTTGATTGTTTTATCATTTATAAAGGTTAAAGTCGATTTTTCTCGTTTTATCCCAAGTGGGGGGTACAGCCGGCAACACCCTAGCCCGGGGCGTAAGGGTTAATCTCTCACTTCATACCTAAATACCATTATGAAGAAAGTCTTACCTTGGCATTCGCTTTATAATGTCGAGGACACCGACACCATTCCAGTGTTGAGCAGCTCTCAGTTCTTCTGTAGTCACTCCAACAATCTGCACAAACTGGACGGAACCATTAGGAGTTGTGACGCTGCCTAGCTGAGGATCCTCACCCATCAACATGTGTTGAACCCGAGATTCACTGTTGTCCAGTGGGCAGTGCCAAGACACATGGTCACCAACACACAATAAGGACTCTGTAAAAATTAAAACTAATTAAAATAAATAATAGTTGAGGGATTTACAACTGTCACTAAACTCTGTCCACAATCCCCACCAAGATTAAGGATAAAATAATGTTCCCCTAACTGCACATACTGTAGTCTCCATTCCTGACTTACCAGACTGAAATACATATTTTGATAAGGCTTGCATAATAGCTGCCGGCCAGGTGGGTGGACTCTTCTCTCCCTCTTCTCTCTTCAAGCGCATGGTCAACTCAAAGCCAAAGCCACTGGGGTTCTCCGGCCCAGTCTGCTCATGAACCCTGCCATCACCATGAAGATCAGAGCAACCGAAGCTAAAACAAAATACATTATTATGAAGACTTTTAACTAATTACCTTTACATACAGTACTGCATATACAGGTATATCTATTACACCAAAATTCAATGTAAAATCAACGCACGCATGCACGCACGCACACACACACACACTACAAAATTAAACAATAACAATTATGCACTAAAGTTTTCACACATATCATTCACTTCCATATAAGTTCTATTAAAAAAGAAAAAAAAAATAGGGGTAGTAATTTTGATATTCCATTTTATTGTTACTCCCTTCATTTGTTTCAGCAACTTTAACCCAACAGGAAGATAAAAGGCAAGAAAAACATAAAATCCTTAAACTGGATAAAAATGTCAATCCAGCATCCACCAACAGCCTCGAGAGATTAATCTACTCAGAAGGATTAATTCGGAAAATGGGAACTAATTCAGTACTATATATGGGGACTAATTTGGTGCTGTATATGAGGACTAATTCAGTACTATATATGGGGACTAATTTGGTGCTGTATATGAGGACTAATTCAGTAGAGGAGGACTAATTCAGTAGAGGAGGACTAATTCCACTACATACCAGTGGGTGTAGTGTGACCAAAAGATGTGACAAAAACAAATTTAAAGAAAACCAATGAACATGGAACTTCCCTGGAGTAGATTCACTGAAACTATCACTCTGGAAATACTGATATCATTTAAAACCCAGGAGTGAACTTTATTCCAACTGGTCAAGACTTTATACGACAAACGAACCCAAGGAGGAATCCTGCCAGACCAGGCTGGTGACACACTCTCCAAGACACCAGTAAACCCACTTCTGAATCCTTACCTACTATCTGCTGAATTAGTTGATTTTAAACACGATTCAGGAAACTCTCTTCACAAGCTTTTAAAACACATCCTTAACATGGTGGTTTACTCAGGATAAGGATCTCCTCTACATGTGCAGTACTGTACTCCCAAGAGTTCAAGGACCCTACTGGAAATAAACATCTGATGGTTTTGTCGGCTACTCTATGTCAAATCGCCTTTACTGTTTACTATTGTTGTATAGTATCTTTTTTTTTTTTTCCACGAGAATCAGCCCACCTGGGCACAGATCAAACGACCCACAACGGGGCCAGGGGGACGAAAAAAAAAAGAACAGAAAGAAATTAAATTTAGAGAAGAAAAAGGTTATACAGTACTGTACTGTGTTAATCTACACCACGAAGATACCGGAAAACCAGCTTTTTAAAGTGAGACAGATTGTATAAGTATGGAAACACAGAAGAAAGCAGAGCATTCCACAGTTTGGCTGTGTGAGGAAAGAAGGATGTACTATGACGGGTTATTCTCGTGTGACCGACATCCACAGAGAAACTGTGGGCACCGCGGGCAAGACGTGTGTTACGAGTCCACGGCCTTGCCGGTGGTACACAGGATGCCAAATCCACCAAACATTGCCCGTTAAAGTACCTGTAAAAGAGAGAGTGAAGCAACATTGCGGCGAAGAGAAAGGGAAGAGAGATTGTCGACTAAAGGAGGAGAGTTAATAAGATGAAATGCCTTTGATTCCACCCTATCTAACAGTTGGACAGAAGAAGAGCCACCCCAGATATGAGAGCAGTACTCCAAGTTAAGATGAATGAATCCCTTATATACTTGAAGCAACTGCTCAGGAGTGAAGTAGCTACGGCATCTGTACAGCATTCCCAACCTTCAGGAGGCAGCTTTAGCTATATTAAGGATGTGTGATTTCCAGGACATATTGGAGGAAATAGTGAGGCCTAACATATTTATTTCAGAATTTGGTAGGATGATAGCATCCTGAAATGTAATTGGTGGAAGATCGTCTAATTTACAAAGTGTAATTGGTAAATATTGAGTTTTATTACTATTGAACTTAACCAAGTTTGTACCTCCCCATTCAGAGATGCTGCACAGATCCGCATTGATAGAAATAATGATATCAGCTCTAGAAACAGATCTAGTTTGAGAGTTAGGAGGAAGGGGAAAATGTGAAGAAGAGTGAAGAGAAGAATCATCAGCGTAAGAATGGATAGAATTAGTTGTAGTGTGAAGTAAATCATTGATAAAAAGAAGGAAGAGAGTAGGTGAAAGAACAGAACCCTGTGGGACACCACTACTGGTAGAGAAAGAGCGAGAGATCGATCCCTCGACAACAACTGCCATGGATCGGTTCTCAAGGAAGCTAGATATTAGAAAACCTGCACTGTCTAGGTACATTGGAAACTGTATACCTTCATGGTCTATGTACACCCTATAGCTACAGTACCTGCATTGTCAATACACATGCCAAACTGTATATACCTGCAGTCTATAATATACATGCCAAACCAGTTGTAAACTTGTATGATGATTTTATTAAATAAATATTATTAGCCATAGCAGCATGAAGAACAGTCTAACACAGAGAGAATTATCACATGAGTTCTTATGGTTGCTGGTCTGGGCGAATCTTGACTCTCACTGGGGTCTTGTACTCAGCAGGGACTTCACCCATAAGCTCATTGACTTGTGACCTCGCTAACCTCACACCCTCGACTAACCTAATCTCACAAGCTAACAACTACAGGCAATACTCCTCAATAAAGTTCAAGTACAGTAATGAATCAGAATGAGGGAGAAAAATAAGATTGATTTACGCAAATGTAAATAAGGAAACAAACTCATAAAAAAAATTAAGATTTATAAAGAAACTTACAAGTGTTCCATACCTGACATAGTGCCAATGTGCAGGAATATTTAATTTAGGGTTCCCTGCATTAGCATACATACTGATGTAGTCGAGAGGGTCAGGTCCACCCAGCCTGAGGAGGAGATATATAGATTAAGCTACAATTCACTATCAGCAGGAATGATCTAATCAACTTAAATGTTACAAAAGAAATAGACAACCATTTTAATCACAGCCGCTGAACAAGCAAATCAATCACTAAAAAAAAAAAGGCAAGAACATACAGGTAGATAAATCTTATGAGTGGCTTCCTTATGCCAGCTGCAGAAAAATATAAATGTTCTCCGATTTCCTTACCTGTTCAATAACTCGGTATGTGAAATCCGTGCCAACAGACACCTTATACAGCAATTAATATTAACCCATTATCTTGTATTAACCTTTGATGCATGTGTTATTCTACAGTTCATTAGCTTAGAATCTAAACAAATGAATAAATATATATTCTTCAAAAACGTGAACGAAGAAATAACATCACGACCCTTGCTTGGGTACTGAGGAAACTTCATCTAACTTCACCTCACCTCACCTCACCTACATTACTTGGATATGTTCATTCGTTAAAAAGTCGATATATATTCCCCCATTTCTATCTTCTTTAAAATACAGTTGAACTCTACCAGGTTATACAGTGGTCACTTTCTTCACAAGAGCACAATTTACAAGACCAACATTTTTGTAACCTATCAGCTAAAATACTTCTGTATCCTGTGAGATAAAGTAATTCCTTCAAGTGTTTTTCTATTCTATATATTTTTTTTTTAATTTACTGTTATGATGGGAAAGGAAGTCAGTTTGAATTATGGTGTCAGTGAAGTGCCTCTCTTACTCTTGAGATATCAACTCTTAAGACTCAACCTGGATTATAATAGCACCTAACTCTAACAGTTTTATACTGTGTGAAGAATGAGAAGTAAATTATTATCTATAGATCAAACAGACACTGGTTATGTTATATATAATTTATAAGACAACTGTATCAACCTAACTTAATTATCCTAGCCTGTGAAAAATATATTACCTGTACAGCATCTTTATGTAAGGGTAGGGTAGGTTACATTCATCTTATCCCATTTAAATCGTATGTTGTACTGTAATGTTGAAGTCACTGGAAGGGTTCTTTTGGTAGTAAGCATTTATTTCTGAACAGATCAATGGTGCCGGGTGGAAGTGCCAGATAGATCTCCATTATTTATAACAAGAACTGACGTAAAACTAGAAATACAAATATCTGTACGGTACAGTATTCCAGTGCTCTTGTTATTATTTCCCATTTTCTTGGGGTAAGAAGGAAATAATCTTCAATGTAAACCACTCAATGATAGATGTTTGACAAACGCAAGTGTTGTACAGTATTACCATTGCGACGACAACACTAGTATAAGACATTGTCACATTCATAATTTTAATGTACAAGTATTTGTAGTTCATGGAGCCACTGTCTCAACTGTGGATAAACAACTCTGAATTTACTTAGGAAGTTAGGAAATAGTTAGTGAGACAAAGCCTGCATTCTGGGCTCTTCAACACACTAACCACAAACTACCCCTGAACCATGATCTCAGCAGGAATTAAACTCAGAGAAACATTACAGAGCCAAAACTAGCAACACTTAAATGGTTCTTTCCTGCTAAAATCAGATACAGACCAAAGACAGTTTTCTAAATTTATCAAAGTGGTGAAGGTAAGGTTGCCATAGTCTATCTGCCATTTCTTGAGTAAATTTGCCAAATTTTTTTGCAGTTCCAACACAGGGTCAACTACTGGTGCACTATTATAAATAATTTACAAACAAAATACTAAATACTAATTGATTACTGGAGGTCTTGTTCTCACTTAACCATATTTACTTACAGAATAATGACCACTGCTTCTTATTGTAGAAACAGGAAGTGGAAATTAGACAAAAATTAACTTGAACTTGCTAACAATCAAGTCAAATAGGCATAGATTTAGCACCAATGAATAATTAAATACTTTAGCCTCAGTACAATTTATCCATTTTTGTACCCAATGTTGATACACTGTTCCGGAAATAACAATCAGTTTAATAATTATGAAATGAGAAAACACCTGATTAATAATAAACCCATGCTTGAATATTTGAGTCCAGTCCAAAAACTATTAAGTATTATTATGGGAAAAAGGTTTACACTTATTACCAATACTTGACAAGAGCAGTGACTTGGAGTGGGTTGAGCTGGTCAGGGTAGATACTGCGACATCTTGCATACAAAGCCTCTAAACCTGCAGGAATTGGTGCAGGTCCTTCCCCTCCTCCTACTACCTGGTCTTGTCCTGGTATCTGTCCCTGAACAAGGCCAGGCCCTGCTCCATGACCTTCTTTCCAGTCCATGACAAGGACGAGTTAAAAACCCTCCTCCACGAAGTCTGTCTCCTGTGTTCTAAACTAAGACCAGAGGTGTCAAGCCAGCCATCACTGCCAGCTACCAGGGAGACCAGCGACCAACCACATCTGCTCACTCACCTCCTGGAGCACATACTGGCCAGCCACCACACCTACTACCTAGATACAGTATATTTATTCTGTAAAATCATAATGTACAGCTAATAGACATATCCAGATAGCAGATAGATAGAGGATAGATGTATAGATAGAATATAGAGAGATGTACAGATAGAAGATAGAGTGTAAGAGGATGCATCTGGGACGTACCAAGGGTAGCTAGGCGTATCACATGTCTCGACGGGATGAAGAAACTGCATTAATTGAGACTGAATGTGAAAAAGGACCTAGGTGTGTATGTTAACAATGAGCTGAAGTTCTCGGGCCATTGCGAGAAGAAGGTAAATCAGGCAACTAAATTGTTAGGTCTTATAAGAAGGTCGTTCAGATATTTAGACCGTCCCCCGTAACAATCTTCAAGAGTGAAGTGCCTCCCCGTCTGGAGTACTGTCACCCCGGCTGGTCCCCGAGATATGCTCAGATGATTGAAAATGTCCAAAGGAGGGCCACCAGACTCGTGCCTGCACTACGGCACCTTAGTTACCCTGAGAGATTGGAGAGCCTGAATTTGCCTAGCTTATACTACAGACGAGCAAGGGGAGACCTAATTGGGGTGTATAAGCATCTCAAAGGGCACTACTCAGTCGATTGACCTTACCTGGGGCTGGTGGACGCTCGCCCCACAAGGGGTCACAGCTCAAGGTTGAAGAAGCCGCAAACCCAGAAAACTGAGAGGTGTAACTTTTTTCGGAGTGAGAGTTGTGAACTCTTGGAACAATCTGCCAGAGAGTGTTGTGACGGCACCGAGTGTGAGCTCTTTCAAGACCAGACTGGAGCAGGTTCAGATACATTCAGGGGCCGGTTCATGCCCAGTACTTGCCAACAGTGAGTGACAGAGACGTGACCGATCGACCAAGCCGATCAGTGGTGAAGAGGATAAAAGATACAGAGGCAGATGTATATAATCAATGAAGGAGTGTAAATAATGACAAACAATAAGTAGATTAAACCAAGGGTATCTGAAGAAAGCCGTCAAAAGCCTAATTTCCTTTACGAGTTTATGTAAATATAAGTGTTAGAAACAGTAAGTATAAAGTACCGCCCATTAATGAGTGATATAACATTTAAAAAAAGATAATGACTAAAGAAAAGAAAGAAGTAATATACATTTGAGGAACGCAATCAGAAGGGAGGCAACTTGACCTTTTATTGGTTCTGCTGATAAATTCTATCAAGATGCTTATCTTTGGCAGCTGAGGTTACACGTGTCTTTCTTAGTACTTTAATACAGTGCTAACTGAGAGACATTAAATTAATGTTACCCAATATTATGAGAGCCTGTTTGAGGTTGACTTTAAGCGACCTGTTCACAGTTTATGTCGCAATATTAGTCGTTACTTTTGGTGGATCAATTTTGCTTCAGAAATATGTTAATCATCTTAACATTTCATTTAACTAAAAAGGTGTTAAACAAACCAGATAAAGCTCCCCAAGAGAAGCGTAGTTCTGTTCCTTCAAAACGATTTACAGAAGGCAAGTTTTCTTTCGAATTAAAAGTGTCAGGTACATCTCCACGCATCTTTATATTTGCCAAAAGAATTTAATTCATTAATTTATAAACTTCAAATACTTCTTACAAGATTGATTTAACAACGTGGAAAAACAACTAGGATAAACTAAATTATAATAAAGTATTTTCATATCGTAAGAAGAGTTATAAGTGATATTGATATTATAATTATATAATATGTTATTAATCTTTCAAGAAGTGCTTATTCTAGGTCAGTAAATACACATGTCATCAAAAATTAAGGGTTAGAGAGCTAGTTCCCTGGAGTAGTCGCTGGACATAGTGTGCTCTCGGGGTGTTCGCTCGCTGCTCCACGCTCCAGGGAACTATGCTGACTTGACACCAATTTAGCCAGAACTATAAACGACTCAATTCTATGGAGAAAAACAAGTGGCTGAAGTTGATAAAAACAAAAGAAAATCGTATTATATTCAAAAATACTTGTTTGAATGTTTATAATAAATGTATTGAACGATTTGAATTAAATATTAACCTTCTAGCACAAATCTACAAGATCTATTCATCTCAAAATAGCTTGGGTCTCATTAACACGTTTTCTTTTATTTTCACATTTACTTGAAACAATAAAATCAAATGTCAGCTCATCAAAAGTTTTGTAAATAAATAAAAACTTAAAAAAATTTAAGTGAAATACTGTATTCAGTAAGTTATCTCAATGAAATCTTATATTACAATTATCTTTAGTTAAATGTGGGTATTCTATATAAGGTCATCATTTAGTGATATACTAATAAAGTTTCGTTCCTTGAATCACCTTCTTCTCACAATGGCCCTAGAACTTCAGTCCAATTGTCAACATACACACACACACACCCAGGTCCTTTTCACATTCGATCTCAGTTAGAGCTGTTTCTTCGTCCCATTAAAGAGTCTAGTCATCCCCAGCATATTTCATCTGAAGATTAGCCACCCCAAATGATTTCACCTGAAGATTAAATAAGCAAACAGAAGAAGACCTCAAGCCTAACCTAACCTTGGTCGCGTGGCCAAGATGTGACCACCTTAAACATAATAACGGACAGGACCATCACAGTTTCCTAAGTCACACATCGCTCGTAACCACTCTGGGGGTCGTCACTTAGGAGTATTCCGCTACAGAATCTTTATCAATCATGCTGCCACTGCTCAAACAAGGCTTCATGAGGAATCAATAAACTTGTAAGGTTGTCTTTTGTTCATTGCATTGATGAATACGAGGAAGAGGATAACACAGGAACACAAAGATAAAGACGTATAGGAAGTGTAAGAAACGGTGATAACGACTGAGAGAAAAGCACATACAAGAAAATATTAATAGGGAGAACATTGAGCGTTTATTGTTTGTTTACTGAGGTAGAGAGGGAGAGAGGGAGGGAGGTAGAGAGAGGGGAAGGTAGACAAGGAAGGAGGGAGGGTGGTAGACAGGGGGGAGGGAGGAGTTGACAGGGAGGCAGGAGAGGTAAGACAGTGAGGGAGGTAGGGAGGAGGGAGGAGGTCGGAGGAAGGGCGGGAGGTAGACAGGGAGGGAGGCAGGGAGAGGTAAGACAGTGAGGGAGGTAGGGGAGGGAGGTAGGGCGGGAGGTAGACAGGAAGGGAGGTAGACAGGGAGGAGGTAGACAGGGAAGGAGGTAGACAGGGAAGGAGGGGGTGGGGGAGGAGGTAGACTGAGGGGAGGTAGATAGGGGGTAGGGAGGTGGGGGCAGTTAAGACAGTGATCATATGAAGATTAGCACCTAAGTCCATTTTACCATAAGATTAAACACCCTAACCTAACCTAACTTGACGCTAAGCTGGCAGGTGAATCATTAGAGAGATCCTCGCTAACAGGGCCAGGTGGCTGATTTTGAGGGGTTTCCAACACTGATAAACCATACGTCCATGCTTACTGCCCTGGTACTTACATACATACATACATACATACAGACATACATACAGACATACATACATACATCATAAGGGTGATAATCTCTGTTCCGGTAATCCTAAAGAAGACCATCACAGCAACTGACTCACCCCCCCCCTCCCCAGAACACAAGAGCGTGTAATCTCGTCAATTACTTCATTGTATTATGTAGAGGAGATGTTGTACGGCCCTGCTGCACGGCCATATAGCTACTGTACGACCCTGCTGCACGGCCATGTAGCTACTGTACGACCCTGCTGCACGGCCATGTAGCTACTGTACGACCCTGCTGCACGGCCATGTAGTTACTGTACGACCCTGCTGCACGGCCATGTAGCTACTGTACGACCCTGCTGCACGGCAATGTAGCCACTGTACGACCCTGCTGCACGGCCATGTAGCCACTGTACGACCCTGCTGCACGGCCATGTAGCTACTGTACGACCATGCTGTACGACCCTATAGTTACTGTACGACCATGCTGTACGGCCCTATAGCTAGGGTGAGTGTCGCGGTTAATAAGGCGAGTGGTAGTGAACGTTACACAAGGTTTTGTTTGGTCCATAATCCCCTTCCTCCTCCTCCCCTTCCTTCGCTATCATCACCTCTTCCTTCTTCTACTCCTCCTCCTCGTCCCCCTCACTTGACCTCTTCTTCCTTCTCCTCCTTTTACCACCTCCTCTCTGTCAAGTCCTCCTCCTGTGTGTGTGTGTGTGTGCAGGTGTGTAGCTGTGTGTGTGTGTGTGTCCATCAGCACCAACTCACTCCTCTTGGCTCTACAACGTTAACAACACTCACCAGCTGAAGCAGAAGTGACACACCCCCACACCCCCACACCACCCCCCAAAAAACAGACAACCAACATAGATATCTAAATAACTATAAAGAAGATACTAACTAAAGAGATGTAAAACTAAAGTGATATTATTGATCCTAGCAGAAGCCGGCAACCATAGCAGCGAGGGACTGGCTAGGGGAGGGTGGGAGGTGGTGCTGGGATCTCGTCTTGCCTAACCCAGGAGCCCTCACGTCTGCTTGGCTCGGAAGGGCACACTCCACTAGCTCACTCCACTAGTTTGTCCTTCTACTTTATGGACCTTTAAAGCTACTCAGTCAAGACTTTACAATAGTTATCAGTGATTAAGGTGTTTGTGTGTGTGTGTGTGTGAAGTGATCTTACCAGAGGTGTGTGTGTGTTGACGTGACAGACGAGCCACCCTACAGCACTGTCTTCTCCTACAGGTAAGGTGATTTATCCAAACAGCTGCTTATAACGATAACCTAACCTAACCTAACTTAACATAACTTAACCTAATCTAACCTAACATAACCAACCCAACTTAGACAATCTTATCTTAACACCTCCCCCCCCGCCCACTCAGGTAGCATATAAGGATGGTGTTGAATCATTAGGTAAAATACGCTCTGGTGTCTAAACCTTTTACGTAAACCAGATATAAAAAACAAGAATAAATATAGTTGTCAATTTCACTCTTACTCAATACACACTTTACAACCGGTTCAAAAAAAAGAGTCACTATGTTAATTTGGTCCCATATTAGCGCTAATAGAGTCGAGGTGTGATTTTTGCGCCATATTGGAAAGTATTGATTTACGAGGTGTTATTAGTCACCCAGTTTATTTCACCTGTTCTCTATGTCACCTTAAAGTTGCCCATTTAATTTTCTTTCATATTTTTGTCTCGAAAATTAATATCTGATCACACCTGTTTTGTCTTTATTAATCTATCGAGTAGGCTCTTACCTGTTACACCTGGTCTAGGTAATCAGGTGCGAGATTCTCTTTCCTTCCCTCCTTCCTTCTCTCTCTCTTTCTCAGGAAGGAAAGAAGGAAGGAATAAAGGAAGGAAGGAAGAAAGAAAGGAATCAGGGAAGGAATAAAGGAGGGAAGGAAGGAAGAAAGAAAGGAATGAGGGAAGGAATAAAGGAGGGAAGGAAGGAAGGAAGAAAGGATTGAGGGAAGGAATAAAGGAGGGAAGGAAGGAAGGAAGGAAGGAAGGATTGAGGGAAGGAATAAAGGAGAGAAGGAAGGAAGGAAGAAGGGATTGAGGGAAGGAATAAAGGAGGGAAGGAAGGAAGAAAGAAAGGAATGAGGGAAGGAAGGCAGGAATGATGACATAAGAAGGGAAGATGTAGTTACGTCCAATTTCTGAATCGTTATTAAAAATCCAGAGAGTTGAGACTATTATTATTATGATAACTAGTCTATTAACTATCTCAGAATACAGGTTTAAAGACCTTAGTTGTCATAGTGAAGTAAATAGACAACTTATGAGTGATGCTTAAAGAAAAACTGAAACAATTTCCACGTTAATGTTTCCTTAATATAACAATTATTATTTTTTAATTTGCAAAAACAAACTTTCTCAAATTCATGACCAACAACTTTCATCTATATTTTAATCCTTAACTCTATTCTTTATTCTCTCAGCTATGACTTGAGCAGCTCTAACTCAGCGTATTGGTTAGGTTAGGTTAGGTTAGGTTAGGTTAGGTTAGGTTAGGTTAGGCCGAATATACGAATCCAATATAGTTGGTATGACCCAGTCTTGTCATGTTCATAATGAGAATAATTACAGCGAGGTTAAGTCATATATACACAGTACTACAAAATAATAAATAATAATGACTAAATTTTAATTAATATAATGAAAAATAACTCGTCTGTTGTTTACCGAGTGTGTTCATCATGTTTTTCTTTTGTTTACAAGAAGCTATTAATTAGATTTCTTTTGTTTTCGAGAAATGTTAATTGTTTTTCTCTTCTCCACAGCCAGACATACACACATCATGGATCACTCAGATGATGGTAAGCCGCACCTAGACAGCCAGCGCACCACATCTTTGTCCTTGGTATCAACACAAAACCAAATTATATACAAAGAGACGAATCAGTGGTCGTACGCCGGGTTAGTTTAGGTTAGGTTTAAGTTAGGAGGTAAAAAATATAATATTCTAGCGGATGAATTTGCGGTGACCCGGGTGCGAACTAATGACCTTCGGGATAAGAGTCTAGCGTTGTATCCACTTAGCCACAAATATTTCAGTAAGTTACTCCTGTCGATTTAGAAGTAATGATACTTTCAACACAATAATTGACAATATATTACTGTATCCATATAAGTAATGTAAACAATGCAAAAATATCCCTGAAATATGATTGTATTTCAGCAACTCACCTAACCAAACTAAACCTGCCCTAACCTAACCAAATCTGACCTAAACTAACCTAAACCTAATCTAGCCTAAACCAACCTAAACCTAATCTAACCTAGCCTGTTTAAGAAGAAAGATCTGAGGAGAACTTAGCGTGTCTCAGTGATGGATGTGCACACTACAGAGCAGAACATTCTACCCCATTGCCAGCAGCTTCACCTTTTATTGGATGAGTCAGCTTAGTGTCGTGGTGTCTGACTGCTGAATGGAGGGCTATGGTTACTTCCCAGACACAGTACAGGTTAGTGTTAGGTTGGGTTATGTTAGCATTAGGTTGGGTTATGTTAGCGTTAGGTTGGGTTAGGTTCGTGTGGATTAGGATATGCTAGCAGGAGTGCGTGCTTGGAGACCTTAGTTGTTGAGGCAGAGAAATACTACCCTGACCAGGCTGACCACACATGCCTGACAGGGTATTGTTTTCGATCCTGTGTGTGTGTGTGTGTGTAAGAATAACTAATGAACAGGTTTGCGATTACCCCCAACTTGTAAGGTTAGGTTAGATTAGGTTAGTTAACATGTGATTAAGTCCACTTGATAAAGTTTTGGTGTAAATCTTACTAAAATTAACCATTGTCAGTTGTGATTCACACATTAACGACGCATACGTGTTCTTAAGGGTTAATTAAAGAAAACGGAGACATGAGATATTTCACGGGTGACTACATTAGTTTACATCAGTGGTCGGGACCACTGGTCCCCCACCCTTCCGTAGGCTCTGGCCCACATTTATCGTCGTAAATATAGTGGAGTACACCAGAAATTTGGATCTACTTTCAAGAAAATAATCTCATATATACTGTACAGGTATTTGAAGTCTTACACATCTAACTGTTACCAGTTGCTGTACATACTTTTTACATTAAACTCTTGGACAGGACGTGTGTATTTACCCCAGTGCGAAGGCTGGCTCTCTCTCTGGGCCCGGTCTGGGGTACACACACACGTCCTGTACACGACAGTTGTATCAAGTTATGACATATTTTCATTAATTTCACTCTTACAAAGAATCCCAAATAATTTAAAATGTTCTAATAAACCCTTGTAGGCTCCATAATTTGGCTCCGGCGCCCGCGAACTACAGGCTGGGGACCATCGATACCACTCTATACGGTAACAGACTCGCTATCCCGATATTTACCCTGCCATGACAACGGTTCGCGGGCAGGGTTGTTGATACTCACACATACTTGAAAACAATAGGGGAATTATTGTTACCCGGATCATTAAAAATTACATTATATCGACACCAATGGAGGGAAAAATAAATTAAATTGAATATTTTCTTTTGTGCCTCGGAGCTCTCACTGACTTGTCAATGTTGGGTGATTTTTCCTATATTTTGCTTTCATCGGTCAGGTGGTTTATTATCGTTTTGTTGTTCAGGGTTTATTTTTGTTTTATGTTGTGTGTTTTGAGTTTGTTGCTGTTTTGATATTGGCCGAAGAGTGACGTGTTGTAGTGTTAGGAGTGACGTGTTGTAGTGTTAGGAGTGACGTGTTGTAGTGTTAGGAGTGACGTGTTGTAGTGTTAGGAGTGACGTGTTGTAGTGTTAGGAGTGACGTGTTGTAGTGTTAGGAGTGACGTGTTGTAGTGTTAGGAGTGACGCATTGTAGTGTTAGGAATGAAGTGTTGTAGTATTAGGATTGACGTGTTGTAGTGTTGACAGTGAAGTGGTAACAGTGAGGATGTGCGACAGTGATGACAGTGACGTGTTATAGTGTCAACAGTGGCAATAGTTACAATGTACTGTTGTGTGTTACAGGTGTGTGTGGCGGCGGGGGAAGCACCTTAACCCAACAAGGTGACCCCAATCATTGTTCGCTACAGGTAAGTACAAACCTATTGACATCTTTTCTATAGTTGGATCACCTAAATATTAGCTCCCCCAGCTTATTTCATCCTAAGATTAACTACCCTAACGCTAACCTAATCTTGTGTTGTGTTGGACTACCTCTTAGTAATAGCTGGTCAGGAGTATGTACAGTATACCCACACGATCTATCAAAGTTGTAGGCTGTAAAACATAAAGTGTGTCGAGGTCTTGGTAGTGTTTGTGTGGCTGCTACACTACACTACTGCTAAGGAGACACAGGTAAACACTACGGTCATTAGAGTATTGTTATTATCAAATATTAAAAACCTAACCTAACCGAATGAAACAAGATCATACCTAACACATGAGAATAAACACAACAATGTATATAGTAAACGAAACAGATACAGACCTTAATGTGTAGATGAGTAGAAGTCAAGTGATCAGTGTTTGTCTTCTGTTTACAAAGGTCAAGAGGTTCCCGTGTGACCCGGTGTACGTCACAGCTACGACTGGCCAGAGATGGGGGTCGGACAACGACTTTAAGTGCCTGGTTGTTTCCTTTTGATACTTGTGTGTGAGAACAGGTGATCGTGTTGGCCACAAACTACAGGAAGTGGTTGTGTGTAACTATGTATATATAGAGATTGCCTAATTAGTTGACCCCCTTATAAAGAAACACTACATTATTAACCCCCTTATTAAGAAACACTACATTATTAACCCCCTTATAACGAAATAGTGCAGTAGTGACCCCTTATAACGAAACACTACATTATTGACCCCCTTATAACGAAACACTACATTATTGACCCCCCTTATAACGAAAGAGTACATTATTGACCCCTCTATAACGAATAGAAACACTACATTATTAACCCCCTTATAACGAAATAGTGCAGTAGTGACCCCTTATAACGAAACACTACATTATTGACCCCCTTATAACGAAACACTACATTATTGACCCCCCTTATAACGAAAGAGTACATTATTGACCCCTCTATAACGAAAGACTAACCTAACCTAACCTAACCCCGTTATAACGAAAAACTACATGTATTGACCCCTTTATAACGATACATGTATTGAGAGGAATAAGGTTAGGTTAGGTTAAGTGAGAACAGCTTTTGCGAGATATTTGACCAATGGAAACGAAGAAAGGATAATAACAAAAATATTGATTACTATCGTTTCATTTCTAAATTCAAACTCACACGAAGGATATCAACTGCAATCAACAATTTAATAAGATGCCATGATTGTTTGAAAGGTGTTTTACGCGATACTGGCCGATTGTGTGAGACCTCTTAACATTAGCATTGTTTTGGTGATGAAGTTCAGTGAAAATACAATACTTGGGACTACCTATTAATTATTCTCTTCACCCAGCTTATTACACTTGATAATTAATCGCCCTAACGTTACCTGTGAAGGGTTAGGTTAGGTTAGTTAAACATCACCTGTAATAACTTGGGATAGCTGATCTTTCAACTAATTATTTTACATCTGCACATTATCCTAATACACTACTAACCTACAAGTGACATAACTTATCTCTAATCACTATTATTACACACAACTTATTCTTATTATCTTATCAGTAACAAAATCCCACTAACATTACACAAAAGTCATTCTTATTATCTTATCAGTAACAAGATCCTACTTCACTCACTTCCTATATCATCACCTCCCCCTCATCCCCCCGTGTCAAGGTATACATCTTTCCATATCACTTCTCTCTTATCTACAAATATCTTACGAATCTTTAAATATATCCTTTTCTTATAATATATTACACACTTTTATCATCTAACTTTCCTTCTTATGTGTAGTGCGAAAGATGTGTCTGATTGTATGTTTTAGTTTGAGTAATAATGTCATTCAGAGCACACAGAGGCCACACTGTTGAGAAAATATAAGGTCACTGAAATAATTAGATGGAATAATCAGAGAAGTCCGTAATGAGAGAGAGAGAGAGAGAGAGAGAGAGAGAGAGAGAGAGAGAGAGAGAGTCATAAATGGGTGACTCAATCTGGTGGTCTTTAATATAATTCTATTCCCAACATTACATAAATATAATTGTAAGTTTGATTACATTAATGTATTATAGTTTTTAAGTCCTAAATACAAACCAACTTAGATCACAAAATCTATTTGCTATGCATGTGTAGATTGATATATAAAATAATGTTTATATATATAGATCAAATATCACGTCACACCACACACGACTACAAAAAACGAAAACAAGATCCTTAAATCAGCATCATATTAGCGAGAAAACACTAGAACGTAACCCTATAAGTGGTCAAAACAAGATCCATAAATCAGCATCACGTTAGCGAGAAAATACTAGAACGTAACCCAATAAGTGGCCAAAACAAGATCCTTAAATCAGCATCACGTTAGCGAGAAAACACTAGAACGTAACCCTATAAGTGGTCAAAACAAGATCCATAAATCAGCATCACGTTAGCGAGAAAACACTAGAACGTAACCCTATAAGTAGCCAAAACAAGATGCTTAAATCAGCATCACGTTAGCGAGAAAACACCAGAACGTAACCCTATAAGTGGCCAAAACAAGATCCATAAATCAGCATCACGTTAGCGAGAAAACACTAGAACGTAACCCTATAAGTAGCCAAAACAAGATCCTTAAATCAGCATCACGTTAGCGAGAAAACACTAGAACGTAACCCTATAAGTGGCCAAAACAAGATCCTCAAATCAGCATCACGTTAGCGAGAAAACACTAGAACGTAACCCTATAAGTGGCCAAAGCAAGATCCTTAAATCAGCATCACGTTAGCGAGAAAACACTAGAACGTAACTCTTTAAGTAGCCAAAACAAGATCCTTAAATCAGCATCACGTTAGCGAGAAAACACTAGAACGTAACTCTTTAAGTAGCCAAAACAAGATCCTTAAATTAGCATCACGAAAACGAAATCACTCTTGTCTGGGCAGGTCTTCTTTCTTAGGGCACCAGTTTCATCCACAGTTGGTACTCTGTATCATCGTAATTATCTTTACCACGGAAGCCTTTGTACACCCCGTCTTTTTGGTGCAAGAGATAGTGGTTTTTGTTGTCCTGGGGTTCATCGGTGGTGCTGCTGTGTGAGGCCAGGGGGGTGGATGAGTAAGGTGTGTCGTCTTCCCATAAGAGTTCCTGAGCTTCAGAATCCCATCTGAGAGCTACCAAGAAGTCGTCAACAGCGTTAACTAATGTGGCTGTTGGGAGATAATATATTAATTCATCACTAAATCATCATTAACATAATTCATCACTAAATCATCATTAACATAATTCATCACTAAATCATCATAAACATAATTCATCACTACCTCATGGTGTAATTCGTCCATAAACACATCACTAACACAAACTGTAAACTATCACTAATACTTATTCCCATAAATGGTAATAGTTGGCAGTAACACCACCTTTCCACCTCGTATTTTTTGTACTCTACAAGTCTACTGAATGTTCACCAAGTACAGAGTTGAAGTGGAAAATATGAACAAGTCCATGAGACTGAAAGGTTTATATTTGTGTGTTAAAAACCGTGAATAATGCGTTTATTATGTAGCCTAGTACAGGTGTGGTTTAGGTAGAGCAGCCAAAACTTGGTGAACAGTCGTTTAGGAACAACTACAATCTAACACTCGGGATATTTCTTGTCGTATTCAAAAAAAAAAAAAAATAAGTGAATAAATTGTGTTTTGGGGGCAAATGCTTCTCTTCTGAGTTACCATACATTCCTGAGAGCAACGGCAAGGCTACCCCAGAATGAAATCAGCTTCCCAAGTCAGGTTAGGTTAGGTTAGGTTGGTAATGAAACACTGATAGAAAGTTAAAGAAAAAGAATGTCTCGAATGATACTGACTTCAAGAATGATTATTATGATCATCCTAGTACCAAGACATGTCCGTACAGTGTGTTCCCGTTGTTACCTGATCATTTTACCTAAGTGGAAGACGAGTTTGATATAATACTTCTGATACAGTTAACATAATCACGTACAACACTTGATCCTCCCGTGAAAGAACATTTGATAAACAGAGAGTAACAATACATACGACTGTCTGAACTGATCTGGTTGAAGACTTGGTCGACTTGTTCTCGTGTCTTGAGTATAGCCAGCTGGTAGCCTTCCCGCCGAGGCCTGAACCAAGAATAATGGTCAACGACAGTCCGGCGAACCTCGTACTTGTACACCTGCCCGGGCTCTGGGTGGAAATGGTAAATAAATGAACAGAGAGAAACAGTGAGGTGTGAGATAAACCTATGTGATGAAGCTGAAGGAATAAGAACGTAGAACTGAAGAAGTGAGTGGAGGGGAAGGAAAAGAATCACGTATAATTAATTAATCATATAATTAACTCATACACTTCCCACATTATCTCAGACATGGTTAAACTAAACAACTGATCACAATATATACAATAATCAACATAATCTGCAAATAAAAGCACGCCATAAGATGCAGCCACCCCCCTCTCTTAAGGCTAGGCAGAAGTACAAACACTTACCAGCGATCTTGGGCACGTCCATACATACAGCTTGACCATCTTCGGAACAAGAATCTCGCGTGAAGGAGGCGATAAAGGGAGCAGCAGGATTAGTTTTATTCACTTTAGGATAGAGGCAGTCACCGGAGTTCCCAGTTATGGGCAGGTCAGCGAGGTGGGCCAAGGGGGTGACTTTAATGGGAATATTGGGTTCATCCCACTCAAGACGCATATTATCGCTGTTGTACTTCAGAGCCAGAAAATTGTCTTCCTTGCTGGGCATCGCCTCCGTCAGCAGCTTCTGGTATTCTGCCTCGGTCTTATACACGGCCAACTCTTGGTTCTGGTTCGAACAATGACCACTGGCGTAATTATAACCCTGCCATACTCCACTGAAGACGAAGTTAGTGTAATTTGGGGGGAAGCCGCCTGTAGTACAGTGGAAAATTTTAACCTGAATGGATTATCATTAAGGAAAGTGTCTTAAATAATTTAATTAACAATAAACAACAAGCATTTTTAAAAGTGTTTATGCTAGAGCAAAAGTGTTGGAATTACTAAAGTGTTTCGTGAAGCCACTCAGTTTTGGTGCTTGACTTTAGTGTTTGTCTTAAAGTGAAAAGATCTGGTGGTAAAAGTAACTTCCAATATGTAAGACTGTTCTTCTGTGTATGTACCGGTGTCTGTGTATGTGTGCGTATATGTATGAATATGTACATTGTACATACATGTATGAGGGTAGCAGAATTTGTTTGAGTTTGCGTGAGTGTATGTGTGTCTGTTGTATGCGTACTAACCTGTAATGTTCATACAGTGTACGCCGTAAGTGTTGAAATGTTCATTCAGGCGTTTGAACCTTTCAATGGTTTTGCCTGCAAGGCTGTAAGAGCTCAGGACGAAGTCTTTGCCATCGAGATCGAACGGGAGAGGCTTTTGTCCCAATTCAGTGGTAGAGAACGGCTCGTCACGGGGTGTCCAAAAGGCATGGCTCCTTTTGTACTGCAGCGCTAGGTGGACATAAGTCCCGCCTTAAGGAGAAAAAAAGTTGCATTACAAATAACAAAAAGTTTATAACACTAGTTATATAAACACAAACTTGTCCGACTCACCGCTAATTTCACGACTGGTGTGTGTGTGTGTGTGTGTGTGTGTGTGTGGGGTGTGCACACATAATACCACTTACTTGTGTCTGGTACTTGTTGAAGAAAGTTAACCAAGTCTTGTTGTGTTCTGAGGACGGCCAATGTTTGTCCTTGTTTCCGACACTTCCATTCAGCATCATCTCTCCCCCCAGCCGGCAACAAGACGGGACCCACAGCTGCCGAGAATGTTTGTTTAGGGCGTGTGAGAACCTGGTCCATGTATGGTCAGTTTATCTCACTTATATACTGTATATTAAAATACATGATAACTATATTGAATTAGAGTTATATTAGAGAAGTTTACGATACTTGGCATAGGACTATGAGTGCACAGTAAACCTGGTGGCCGTGCACAGTACATCTGGTGAAGGTGCACAGTACACCTGATGGCCGTGCACCGTAAACCTGGTGGCCGTGCACAGTACATCTGGTGGCCGTACACAGTACATCTGATGGCCGTGCACCGTAAACCTGGTGGCCGTGCACAGTACATCTGGTGAAGGTGCACAGTACACCTGAGGCCGTGCACCGTAAACCTGGTGGCGTGCACAGTACATCTGGTGGCCAGCACACAGTACATCTGATGGCCGTGCACTGTAAACCTGGTGGCTGCACAGTACACCTGATGGCGTAACGGGCGCGTACATCTGCGGCCGTGCACAGTACACCTGATGGCCGTGCACTGTAAACCTGGTGGCCGTGCACAGTACATCTGGTGGTCGGCACAGTACATCTGATGGCCGTGCACCGTAAACCTGGTGGCCGTGCACAGTACATCTGGTGGCCGTGCACAGTACACTGATGGCCGTGCATCAAACCTGATGGCTGTACAGAGTAAACCCGATGGCCATGCGATAAACCAGGTGACCGTGCACAATACACATGGTGGTCGTGCACAGTACACCTGATGGCCGTGCACATTACACCTGGTGGCTGTACGGTACATCTGATGGCCGGCACAGTAAACCTGGTGGCCATGCACAGTGCATCTGATGGCCGTGCCAGTAAACCAGGTGACCGCACACAGTACACTGGTGTCCGTGCACAGTACACCTAGGCCGTGCACAGTAAACCTGGGCCATGCACGTATATCTGGTGGCCGTACAGTACACCTGATGGCCGTACACAGAACACCTGATGGCCGTGCACAGTAAACCTGGTGGCCAGCACTGTGCAACTGATGGCCGTGCCAGTAAAACCAGGTGACCGTACAGTACATCTGGTGTCCGTGCACAGTACACCTGGTAGACAGTAAACCTGGTGGCCATACACAGCACATCTGATGTCCGTGCACAGTACACCTGATGGCCGTGCACAGTACACCGGTGGCCGCACAGTACACCCACGGCCGCACAGTACACCTGATGGCTGTGCACAGGCACCTGATGGCCGTGCACAGTACACCTGGTGGCCGTGCACAGTACACCTGGTGGCTGCGCACAGTACAACTGATGGCCATGCACAGTACACCTGGTGGCCGTGCACAGTACACCTGGTGGCTGCGCACAGTACAACTGATGGCCGTGCACAGTACACCTGGTGGCCGTGTTACCGTACTTGGGGCGTTGGTAGTTGTTGTAGTCACACTCGACACTGCAAGAAAACAAAACAAAATATATAGCAGACTCGTTTAATACCTGTATCTCGATGCTTGTTTAAACCATCTTGTTTAATACCTGTATCTCGATGTGTGACCTGTTTAATACTGTATCGCGATGTGTGACTCGTTTATCACCTATATCTCGATGTGACTCGTTTAATACCTGTATCTCGATGTGTGACACGTTTAATACCTGTATCTCGATGTGTGACTCGTTTAATACCTGTATCTCGATGTGTGACTCGTTTAATACCTGTATCTCGATGTGTGACCTGTTTAATACCTGTATCTCGATGTGACTCTGTTTAATACCTGTATCTCGATGTGTGACCTGTTTAATACCTGTATCTCGATGTGTGACACGTTTAATACCTGTATCTCGATGTGTGACTGCTTTAATACCCGTATCTCGATGTGACTCGTTTAATACCTGTATCTGATGTGTGACTCTGTTTAATACCTGTATCTCGATGTGACCTGTTGAATACCTGTATCTCGATGTGACTCGTTTAATACCTGTATCTCGATGTGTGACCTGTTTAATACCTGTATCTCGATGTGACTCGTTTATATCTGTATCTCGATGTGTGACCTGGTTTAATACATGCCCTGATGTGTGACTCTGTTTAATACCTGTATCTCGATGTGTGACCTGTTTAATACCTATATCTCGATGTGTGACCTGTTTAATACCAGTATCTCGATGTGTGACCTGTTATACCTGTATCTCGATGTGTGACCTCGTTTACCTGTATCTCGATGTGTGACACGTTTAATACCTGTATCTCGATGTGTGACTCGTTTAATACCTGTATCTCGATGTGTGACTCTGTTTAATATCTGTATCTCGATGTGTGACCTGTTTAATACATGTATCTCGATGTGTGACCTGTTTATAATCTGTATCTCGATGTGTGACTCTGTTTAATACCTATATCTCGATGTGTGACTTGTTTAATACCAGTATCTCGATGTGTGACTCGTTTAATACCTGTATCTCGAGGTGACCTGTTTAATACCTGTATCTCGATGTGTGACACGTTTAATACCTGTATCTCGATGTGTGACTCGTTTAATACCTGTATCTCGATGTGTGACTCGTTTAATACCTGTATCTCGATGTGTGACTCGTTTAATTTCTGTATCTCGATGTGTGACTCGTTTAATACATGTATCTCGATGTGTGACTCGTTTAATACCTGTATCTCGATGTGTGACTCGTTTAATACCTATATCTCGATGTGTGACTCGTTTAATACCAATATCTCGATGTGTGACTCGTTTAATACCTGTATCTCAATGTGTGACTCCTTGTCAAAGTAAGAGAAACAATTGAGACCCTACAATTGTGTGTAAATGAGGCAGAAAGTCAGATCATCAACCTGGGACTTGGTCACATATGGCAGCAGGGTCCACCATTAGACAATACATTATGCTTCCAATATCTTGCCAGGCGGTAGTACCTCCCTGTTTGGTAGCTGCCTCCTACCTACACGGCAGACGACAAGGACTACTCCGGATGATATACAAGTGATTAAGATGATAAACAAAAATTAAGATGATAATTAATTAAAATGACATTCAAACTATTAATAATTTAAAACTTATAATTATATAAATTTTTTTTATTAATTTATATATATACAATAAAAATTCCACATACATTATTTAAACTACACAGAATCTACTGGAATGGTAATAGTAGAGTTTAGTCAATAGGTAAACCCTGTGAGTAATACTGAAATATCATGAATAACCTCTATTGAATATAAATAAGAAATAACAACGAAAAAAAAGTTTACTGTACCTTACATAAAAGTTAGTGGAATAGATTACTTAAAAAAAAATAATATTACATGGAAAGTACACATTATCATGAAGTATAGAAGGATCCTGTGTGTGTGTGTGTGTGTGTGTGTGTGTGTGTGTGTGTGTGTGTGTGTGTGTGTGTGTGTGTGTGTGTGTGTGTGTGTGTGTGTGTGTGTGTGTGTGTGTGTGTGTGTGTGTGTGTGTGTGTGTGTGTGTGTGTGTGTGGCAGGTGTGTGTGTGTGTGTGTGTGTGTGTGTGTGTGTGTGTGTGTGTGTGTGTGTGTGTGTGTGTGTGTGTGTGTGTGTGTGTGTGTGTGTGTGTGTGTGTGTGTGTGTGTGCCAAGAACTCACTGTAGTATATCTTGACAAATGAGTCGTGGTCAGGGCTGTCATTGATAAAGACACTCCCGGGGTTGGCGTCGACAAGGGCTTTACACTGGAAGTTGTCCGGGTCACGGGGAATGCTGATCCCAACACACTGCTCCACCTCCAGACACTTCCTCCTGCAGCGACCTGAGACACAGACAGATAAACAGAAAGACACAGATATAGGGACACATTAACCTAACCTAACCTAACCTAACCCTCTCGGGTATAGCGCTGGGGTGGTTAATCTTCATGTGAAATTAACAAAGGAGAAGAAATATTACGATCTTTACAACATTGTAGCAGCTTCACCTTAAAGTAGATAGATAGATAGATAGATGGAAAATAGGCAAATAGAGTGATTTACAGATGGACAGCAATACAAATTTCTACATTACAGAATTAGATTACACACATTCGCTGGAGGTGGCCAGAATAACACACACACACACACGTGAGGTCCCCCATAACACCATTTGGGAGGGAGTCGCTACACTACGTGTATGTTCACTGTATGTTCCTTTACCTTTCTCTAATGAAGGCTTTTGTTAAACCACCAATGTATGTAATAAGTCATTAATGTCCAATGTATATTTTTAGCTTTCGGGCTGCAAAACTTTTTCAATAAACCGTTAATTATTATTGTTATTATTGTTATTATTATTATTATTATTATTATTATTATTATTATTATTATTATTATTATTATTATTATTATTATTATTATTACACATTCACAGATTACTCGATATACCTGCTTATATATTTACCACAAGATTTTATACCCAATCAGATTTCGTCCACCCGAGTAACTCACTCTTGTCTAAATTAATCAACCAAACAGGCCGAGTGATTGGTCAGGAGTGTTAAAGACAAAAAGCAGCGATGGTACGCGACTTTCACAACAGTATACAAAATATCGCAAATTGTGTTTTATAGCGATCAGAAGGCCACAATTTCTTTCGCAATACAGTACCTTAATTTCAACACTGGAATGCGTACTGTGTTTTTTTTAGGTGGAAGCGCAGGTAATTGATGGTTTTACAGGGAACGTGTGATCAAGTGTCTGAGGCTGTCATTAATCACAGCTTAAAGTGACTTGAACAGTGAACCAGAGAGATAGTTTACTGACATCCCCATTGTGAAAGGTACTAATACAGGTGTAGGTACAGGTACAAGTACACACACAGGTACAGGTACACACACAGGTACAGGTTCACACACAGGTACAGGTACACACACAGGTACAGGTACACACACAGGTACAGGTTCACATACAGGTACAGGTACACAGGTACACAGGTACAGGTACAGGTACAGGTACACAGGTACAGGTACACACACAGGTACAGGTACACACAGGTACAGGTACAGGTACCACACACAGGTACAGGTACAAACACAGGTACAGGACAGGCACACACAGGTACAGACACACACAGGTACAGGTGCACACACAGGTACAGGGCACACAGGTACAGCACACACAGGTACAGGTACAGGTACACACAGGTACAGGTACACACACAGGTGGTACAAACACAGGTACAGGCATACAGGTACACACACAGGTGCAGGTACACACACAGGTACAGGTGCACACCAGGGTACAGGGCACAGGTACAGGTACAGGTGCACACACAGGTGCAGGTGTACACACACACACAGGTACACACATAGGTGCAGGTACACACACAGGTACAGGTACAGGTACACACACACAGTGCAGGTACACACACACAGGTACAGGTGCACACACAGGTGCAAGGCCTGAACACCTGGGTACAGGTACAGGTACACACACACACAGGTGCAAGGTGCACACAGGTGCAGGTGCACGGTACACACAGGTGCAGGTACACACACAGGTGCAAGTGCACGGTACGGGTGCACACAGGTACAGGTGCACACACACAGGTACACACACACAGGTGCAGGTACACACACACAGGTGCAGGTTAACACACACAGGTACAGGTTCACATACAGGTGCAGGTGCAGGTACACACACACAGGTACAGGTGCACACACAGTGCAGGTACTGCACACAGGTGCAGGTGCACATGCAGGTACAGGTGCACACACAGGTGCAGGTACACACACAGTTGGGTGCACGCACAGGTGCAGGTGCACACACAGGTCTGGGTGCAGGTGCACACACAGGTGCAGGTACACACACAGGTACAGGGTAGGTGGGTGCACACACACAGGTACAGGTGCACACACAGGTGCAGGTACACACAGGGTGCACAGGTGCAAGGTGCACACACAGGTGCAGATTGCACACACAGGTACAGGTACAGGTACACACAGGTGCAGGTGCACACACAGGTACAGGTACACACACAGGTACAGGTACAAACACAGGTACAGGCACAGGTACACACACAGGTACAGGTACACACACACAGGCACAGGTACACACAGGCACAGGCACACATACAGGTACAGGTGCAGGTGCACACACAGGTGGGTGCAGGTGCAGGTCTGAGGTGCACACACACAGGTGGGTGCACACACAGGTGCACACACACAGATTGCCACACACACAGGTGCTGGAGTACACACCTGGGTGCAGGTGCACACACAGGTTACAGGTACAGGTACACACACAGGTACAGGGTACACACACAGGTGCAGGTGCACACACAGGTGCACAGGTGCACACACACAGGCAGGTACACACACAGGTGCAGGTGCACACACACAGGTACAGGCATAATAATACACACACACAGGTGCAGGTGGGTGGGTGCAGGTGCAGGTACCTGGGTGCAGGTGCAGGTACAGGTGCAGGTGCACACTGGAGGCAGGTACAGGTGCACACACAGGTACCAGGTGCACACACACAGGTACAGGTACACACACAGGTACAGGTGCAGGTGCACACACCTGGTGCAGGGCTGCACACACAGGTACAGGTGCACACACAGGTGGGTGCACACACACAGATGGTAGGTGCACACACAGGTACAGACACAGGTACACACACACAGGTACAGGTACAGGTACAGGTGGGTGCACATACATACAGGTGCAGGTGCAGGTGCAGGTGCAGGTGGGCCTGGTGCAAGATTTTAGTGCAGGTACACACAGATACAGATGCACACACAGGTGCAGGTGCAGTACAGGTGCTGGGTACACACACAGGTACAGGTACACACACACAAGGTACAGGTGCACACACAGGTACAGGTGCACACACAGGTACAGGTGCACACACAGGTGCAGGTACACACACAGGTGCAGGTGCAGATTGCACACACAGGTGGTGCAGATGCACACACACAGGTGCACACAGGTACAGGTGCAGGTGCACACACACAGGTGCAGGTGCAGGTGCACACACACACAGGTGCTGGAATGCACACACACAGGTACAGGTAGGTACAGATTACACATTATACAGGTTACACACACAGGCACAGGTTGGAGGTACACACACAGGTGCAGGTACACACACACAGACAGGTACACACACAGGTGCACACACAGGTGCACACACACAGGTACAGGTGCACACACAGGTGCAGGTGCACACACAGGTGGCACAGGTGCAGGTACAGGTACACACACACAGGTACAGATACACACACAGGTGTACAGGTACACACACAGGTACAGGTGTGCACACACAGATTACAGTACACACACAGGTACACAGGTACAGGTACACACACAGGTACAGATACACACACAGGTAGATACACACACAGGTACAGGTGCACACACAGGTACACACAGGTACAGATACACACACAAGTACAGGTGTACACAGGTACAGGTACAGGTACACACACAGGTACACAAGTACACAGATACACACACAGGTACAGGTACACACACAGGTACAGGTACACACACAGGTACAGATACACACACAGGTACAGATACACACACAGGTACAGGTACACACACAGGTACAGGTACACACACAGGTACAGATACACACACAAGTACAGGTACACACACAGGTACCCGTACGTAAGTTTCAACACCGTGCCAATAGATTAAAGACATACACAGGTGACCAAGTCGTAAGTATCGAGGTCAGGTATCCTGCTATGGCAACCAGGACTAACACACGCACGCACACACACACCCGGCGAGTTACTCTCCGTGATTGTGAAAGAAACTTTTTGAAATCGTCCCTCAGTCCATGATTCACACACACACACACACCTTGTTATCACGCACTCATGTCTTCTCAGTTGTTTTAATATTCTCTTCGTGTAGTTATTATTTTCCTCTCAGTATCTATTAGCGTGGAATATTTTTTTCTTTTTTTTATTATTATTTTTTTTTTTCATTTTATCTTTTGTAGTTGAAATATTCTCCTTACTTGCTCACGTGCGAAGCTTTCCCACAAGTATGTACAATATTGCTGCTGTAATGATACTCTAACCTAACCTAACCTAACCAAACCTAACCTAACCTAACTCTGATTAAACTCAATACTTACACCTGTTGTTGACATCGTAGACGTCAGTAGTATTGAGGATGGTGTACTCAAGGGTGCTGGCGTATCGGTATTTGGTCTCGTCCAGCTGTCCCGATACTACCTCAGTCTGCCACCACACCACACCTACCACCACACACACCCACCACATCCTCGGCCACATCCTAAAGGGGTAAAGGTTAGGTTTGGTTAGGTTAGGTTAGGTTAGGGTAGGTTATGCAATATAAATAATATATTGACAACATTTTAACCCAATGAAATTATGCATGGCCCCAGTAATTATACCAAAATGTGTATGTATGTATATATGTATGTTGAATGTGAAGATGACTTTAAGTTCGATTTCTCCTAGCTGTTAAGGGTAAAAAATATTACCCAGCACCTGCTAGTAGTTCCCTCACCCCTATACACTAGCTTAAGGTAATCCCTAACACAGGGCTATTAGTTTCCCTCACTCCCATACACTAGCATAAGGTAATCCCTAAAACCGGCTAGTAGTTTCCCTCACTCCCATACACTAGCTTAAGGTAATCCCTAACACCTGCTAGTAGTTTCCCTCACTCCCATACACTAGCTGACCTAGCTTGGAGAAGGACGTGCCCCTAAGTGCTCGTGTTAGCGACCATAGGAAATGGCCGCCGTGGATCGTTGTGTTGTGGGGGAAGAGGGACAGTGTGTGAGGAAAGACGACCCCCTGGCCACTCTGTTAAGTCTGCTGGAGCAGTTGAGGAGAGAGATAGACGTTTTAAAGGGGGAGAACTTAGCCCTCAGGACTAAACACTGCGAAAGAGGAGCAGGCGTGGAGAGTGGTTGTCTCCAAGGGGACTAGGGTCAGACTCAGGAAAGCTGACCAGGGTGTGGAGTGCAGTAACCCCTACCAGGTGTTGGAGGAAGCTGGCGAGGAAGATAAGAGGCAGGACGGTGTGGTGCCAGTAGAGAAAAGGGCAGTTGTTCAGACCCTGCCCAGTGGTAAGGTCGTGGTAGTTGGGGACAGCCAGGTGAGGTTCTTAGATATGACTTTTTGTGCAAGAGATAAGAAACGTAGGACTAGGGTGCGTTTTCCTGGGTCTGGGATAGGGCATGTAGCTGAGAGGATAGATAGGGTTTTGTCAGGGGAGGGTACCAAGCCAGTAGTGTGTCTTGGTGTAGGAGGTAACAACATAGGAAAGGTTAGGAGTGAGGAACTTCTCAATAGGTATAGGGAGGCGCTGGGGAAGGTTAGAGATAGGGGAGGGATCCCGATAGTATGTGGTGTCTTGCCTGGAAGAGGATTTGGCAGTGAATGGTTGTCCAGGGCAATTGGTATAAATTGCCGACTAGAAAAACATTGTGCAAGCACTGGTTGGGCATTCATTGACAACTGGCAACCATTCTATGGCAACGACTGCCTGTACAGTCGTGACGGAGTACACTTGTCTCGCATGGGGGTAAAGACGTTGTCTGCATCCCTGGAGCGTGAAATTGTCACTCCAAGGGGGGGAGGGGGGGTTCGCCAGTAGAGAGAGGTCAGGGTAAGTGGAAGTAAAAAAACAAGCAGGTCCTGGGGAGTAAAATTGGTTACTCAGGACAAAGGAT
The DNA here is from genome assembly GCF_018991925.1 of Homarus americanus. NCBI lineage: Eukaryota > Metazoa > Arthropoda > Malacostraca > Decapoda > Nephropidae > Homarus > Homarus americanus. The sequence goes on from NW_024742772.1 coordinate 175,476, forward strand.
AAAACAGGACTAGGGAAGGGTAGGTTTAAATGTATAGTATAGTATACAAACAGTAGGAGCGTTAGAAATAAAATACATTTGCTGAGAGAGGTTGGATGTACTGAGAATGTAGACGTCATTGCAATCACCGAAACTTGGATGAATCTGGCGAGCAAGAACTTTTTATCAGAGTACCACATAGAAGGGTACAACCTTTTTCACAAGGACAGGGAAGGTAGGAAGGGGAGAGGGGTCGCACTCTTCGTCAGGGATACATTAAAATGTTGTATTAATAATTAAATAAAGGGTGAAATAGGAACCGAGTCTGCATGGGTAGAAACTGCGGAAGGAAGAGAAAACTAATTATGGGAGTGATTTACAGGCCCCCAAGTCTTGGGAAAGAAGCAGCTCAGCCCATATGGCAGGAAATGAGTAGGGCAGCAAAATACAACAACCTGTGCATTATGGGGGATTTCAACTTCAGAAATATTTACTGGGACAACATTGTAGGTGACTATGAATCTGAAGATTTCCTAGACGCAGTACAGGAAAAAATTTTAAGACAACTAATTACAGAACCTACAAGAGGTGACAATATATTAGACCTAGCATTAACAAATAAAGAAAATATTATCAGAGATATCATAATAGGATTATGAGGTCGCCTGGGAACAGTCAGGTCAGTCCCTGGTAGGAACGGGTGAGGTCGCTGGCAACACAACAATTGATCACGACTATAATTTATTCACTAGTATAGCACAAGAACAAAATATACAATACAGAAAAATTAGGTCAAATAAGAATGAGCCAAGGTGGATGACCAAAAAACATAAACATGACATAGGAATAAAGAAAGAAATTTATAAGAAACTAAAGGGAGGGGAGGAGCAGCTCAGAAATAGGTATAATGAACTATCTAGGAATGTTAAGAAAAATGTAAGGAAGGCAAAGAGGGACTACGAAATCAGGATGGCAAGAGAATCCAAGGCGAATCCCAAGGGATTTTTCCAGGTATATAGGACAAAGGTCAAGGACAAAGTGGGACCTTTAAAGTCAGAGAGAAGGGAAGTGATTGATGATAGTGAGAAAATAAGCAAAGCATTAAACAGCTACTTCTTATCAGTTGTCACAGAAGAAATTCACGAGGAAATGCCAGAGGTGGAACTGATATTTAGGGGAAATGAAGAAGAGAAATTAAAGAATATCACTATCAGAAAAGAGGATGTTCTTAAGAGGATAAATAAATTAAATACAAAATCCGTAGGGCCGCATGAAATTTTTGCTCGAGTTTTAAAAGAGTGTAAGGAACTGATTAGCGGACCCCTCGTAAATTTATTTACAAAATCATTAGACACGGGAGTTGTGCCAGACTTGTAAAAACAGGCAAATGCAGTACCCATATTAAAAAAAGGAGACAGAGCATCAGCGTCAAATTACCGGCCGATTAGCTTGACGTCAGAAGTGGGGAAATTTCTTGAATCAATTATAGCAAATAACATCCGATCGCATTTAGAGAAAAACAAATTAATCTACGACTCTCAACATGGATTTACAAAGGGAAAATATTGCCTAACAAATCTGCTGACGTTTTTTAGGAGAGACTTCGAGGTAGCAGATAATGACAAAAATTACGATGTTATTTACTTAGACTTTAGCAAAGCGTTTGACAGAGTACCACATCAGAGGATTCTGAGAAAAGTTTAGGCTCATGGTATCGAGGGGAAAGTTTAAATTGGATAAAATCACGGCTCACCGATAGAACACAGAGGGTCAGCGTAGATAGTTGTGTAACCAGTGGGGTTCCCCAGGGGTCAGTACTGGGCCCACTCATGTTCATAATCTACATAAACGATCTAGATACTGGAATCAGCAGTGACATAAGCAAGTATGCGGATGACACCAAAATAGGGCGGCAGATTAATTCAGGGCAGGATGCAATTGCACTTGAGGATGATTTAAATAAACTGCAGGAGTGGTCAGAAAATGGCAAATTATATTCAACACCAGCAAGTGCAGCGTACTTAATATTGGAAGAACAAATACTGTCAATGTATACAGCCTTAACAACATCAACCGAGAGAAGTCGACTTGTGAAAGAGACTTAAGCGTACTTGTAAGTCCGGACCTACGGCCTAGAAAACAGTGTGTTAATGTTCGAAATAAGGCAAACAGAGTATTGGATTTTATATTTAGAAGTGTAAGTAATAAGAGTGCAGAGGTCATAGTGCAACTATATCTTGCGTTAGTCAGGCCGCACCTCGATTATGCTGCTCAGTTCTGGTGCCCCTATTATAGAATGTATATCAATTCACTGGAGTCGGTGCAGCGAAGAATGACAAAAATGATTCCGGGACTTAGAAACCTTCCATATCAAGATAGATTAAAGAAACTAAACTTGCATTCCCTAAAAAGACGAAGAGTGCGGGGAGATATGATAGAAGTATTTAAGTGGGTGAAAGGAAATAATAAAGGAGATATAGATAAAGTTCTTAAAATATCCGAACAGGATAGGACTCGGAGCAACGGATTTAAGTTGGATAAGTTTAGGTTTAGGAGGGAGATAGGAAGAAATTGGTTCATAAATAGGGTGGTGGACGAGTGGAACAAGCTTAGCAACTTTGTAGTAAGTGCTGGAACGCTGGAAAGTTTCAAAAGGAAGCTGGATAGATTCATGGATGATAGAGTGGTAGTAACTCTCGACAGGAGCTGCCATGCACAGGCCAACCGGCCTATTGCAGACTCCTTATTTTTTTATGTTCTTATGTTCGTAATCCCTAACACCTGCTAATAATTCCCTCATTCCCATGCACTAGCTTAAGGTAATCAGGGAAAAGTGACACTCTTGGCTATTGACTATTAGAGACAATTTAATACAATTTAATAGACCAGAAACACATACAAACACACTCACTTCAACACAAACACACTCACTTCAACACAAGCACACTCTCTTCAATACGAACACACTTATATTGAAACAAGGATTTTGTTAATGTACTTATATAAATACGACACACTCACACAACACAACACACTCACATCAACACACTCATATTATTAACATACTAACAACACAACACACCACACACCACACACACCACACTCACCCCCTACAGTAGTAATGTGTGGAGGCGCAGCAGTAGAGGTGAACACGAGGTCGACGGGTCACACACTACTGCGGCAGCTGTGGGAAAGAGCTGGTCGCAGTCACTGATCGATCCGTACTGTCTTGGCCGAATTATTAACGAGGACCAACACTAAATACCAATGAGTGACTTGCTTACTCTAACGACATCCTTACTCTAATGACCTGCTTACTCTAACGACCTCCTTACTCTAATGACGTATTTACTCTGATGATCTGCTTACTCTAATGGCCTGCTTACTCTAATGACCTGCATACTCTGATGACCTGCTTACTCTAACGACCTGTTTACTCTGATGATCTGCTCACTCTAATGACCTGCTAACTCTAATGACCTGCTTATTCTAATAACCTGGTAACTCTAATGACCTGCCAACTCTAATGACCTGCTTACTCTAACGACCTGCTTACTCTAATGACCTGCTTACTCTAACATTGCCCTCTAATGACCTGCTTACTCTAATGTCCTGCTTACTCTAACGACCTGCTTACTCTAATGACCTGCTTACTCTAATGTCCTGCTTACTCTAACGACCTGCTTACTCTAATGACCTGCTTACTCTAACGACCTGCTTACTCTAATGACCTGCTTACTCTAATGACCTTGTTGATATATTCTTTACCTGTCTTCATTGTATGTACCAATCCACAGTATCTGACAGACAGACAGACAGACAGACAGAAATAACCCCAACTTATTCCTCTTAGACACACAGACACAGGCAGACAGACAGACAGACAGACAGACAGACAGACATACAGACAGACAGAAAAACACTTGCCCCATTGAGACAGACGCCAGGTAGAACAGACGAACGGGCATAGACGGGTGGGCAGAACCAGACGCCGGAGCAGACAGACAGACGAACGCCAGACAGACGAATTAGAGCGAACATAGACAGACGAACCAGACAGACAGACGAACATGAACAGACAGACAGACAGACATAGACAGACAGACAGACAGACATAGACAGACAGACAGACAGACAGACAGACAGACATAGACAGACAGACAGACATAGACAGACAGACAGACAGACAGACAGACATAGACAGACAGACAGACACAGACAAGGAACCAGGAGGAATGATATTAACTCATTTGAAAGACTTACGAGGGAATACTGACTAGTAGGCCCGTGGAGTGTGCGTGACGGGTTCCAATACTCTATCTGGACGGGCAAAAACATATAAGACAGTTCCAATATTTTTTCCGTCAGTTGTAAAATAAGTTGATTCATAATTCTGACTTGACGTATATTAGGTGTGTTCTGGGGGCAGGTTGTCAGGGAAGGTGTGTCTGGGTGGAGGTGTGTCAGGGGGGAGGTTTGTCAGGGAAGGTGTGTCTGGGTGGGGGTGCGTCTGGGTGGGAGGTGTGTCAGGAAGCAGGTTTGTCAGGGGGCAGGTGTGTCTGGGGGAGGTGTGTCAGGGTGGGAGGTGTCAGGAGGCAGGTTTGTCAGGGGGTGTGTCTGGGGGGGAGGTGTCTGGGGGCAGGTGTGTCAGGGGCAGGTGTGTCAGGAAGGCAGGTGTGTCAGGAAGGCAGGTGTGTCAGGGGCAGGTGTGTCAGGGGGTGTGTCAGGAAGGCAGGTGTGTCAGGAAGGCAGGTGTGTCAGGGGCAGGTGTGAGGGGAGGTTTGTCAGGGGGCAGGTGTGTCTGGGTGGGAGGTGTGTCAGGAGGCAGGTTTGTCAGGGCAGGTGTGTCTGGGGGAGGTGTGTCAGGGGGCAGGTGTGTCAGGGAGGCAGGTGTGTCAGGGCAGGTGTATCAGGAAGCAGCCAGCGTCACTTCATCAGAGTCTAACCACAATTCCCTATCCATTACACTATCCACTTCACCTCCCTCTCCCCACAACCACAACCACCACAACTCCTACCACTATCACCCCACTACCACAACCTCCACAACATTCTTTACCTCTCTCTTCTCATCTCCAACCCCCCCCACCACAACTACCACCACCCCACAGCTTCACAACGTCATAATCTCCTCCATGTTGTAGAAGCTGCCCTCATTTTTCCTCCTTCTCCTTCACCTCTTGTTCCTCTTCTTCTTCCTCCTCTGCCTCCTTCTTTTCCTCCCCATTCTTCTTTCTCCTTTTCTTCCTCATCCTTTCCCCCTCTTCTTCTTTTTTTCTCTTCCTCCACATTCTTTTCTTTCTTTCCTTCATCCTTCTCCTCTTCCTCCTCCTTCTCCCCCTCAACACTCGTCACTCGTCACTGGTAATCGGAAGGTAAATTATCAAGTTCTGTTATATAACGGAGAGTGAACGTAACAAGATCAAGTTCTGTTTATATAAGGGAACCTCAAGACAGTGTAGGGGGCTGTGTGGTGAACGGGAGAGACTGGCAACATGACCTGACCACTGACCCACACTCACATGACCCACACTCACATGACCCATAATCACCCCATAGCTCAACCACGCGCCCAATACCCCCTTCTCCGTGCCCACCAACCCCTCACGCCCACGCCCTACCCTCACACCCACGCCCTACCCTCACGCACACGCCCCACCCTCACACCCACGCCTTACCCTCACGCCCACGCCCCACCCTCACGCCCATGCCCTACCCTCACGCCCACGCCCTACCCTCACGCCCACGCCCTACCCCACGCCCACGCCCCACCCTCACACCCACGCCCCACCCTCACGCCCATGCCCCACCCTCACGCCCACGCCCCACCACGCCCACACCCCACCCTCACGCCCATGCCCTACCCTCACGCCCACGCCCACCCTCACGCCCACACCCTACCCTCACGCCCATGCCCCACCACGCCCACGCCCCACCCCATCGGCGCCTCCCCTCACGCCCACGCCCCACCCCTCACACCCACGCCCCACCTCACGCCCATGCCCCTACCCTCACGCCCACGCCCCACCCTCACGCCCACACCCTACCCTCACGCCCATGCCCCTACCCTCACGCCCACGCCCTACCCTCACGCCCACGCCCTACCCTCACACCCACGCCCTACCACGCCCATGCCCCACCCTCACACCCACGCCAGCCCTACCCTCACACCCACGCCCTACCCCTCACGCCCACACCCTACCCCCCTCACGCCCACGCCCCACCCTCACGCCCACACCCTACCTCACGCCCACGCCCTACCCTCACGCCCACGCCCTACCTCACGCCCCACCTCACGCCCAGTGTGTAATTTGTGATTTTATTGAAAACATTATTCACATATAGGCCTCACTGTCTAGAGTGACGAGTGTGCTGGTACAGTACTTTCCCTTCATCTCCGCCCACTTACCAAATATGGAAAGACCGAAACTAGTTATGCTTTTCAGGGCATATCACTCTTGAAAAGTTTTGCTTAAGTTTTGTTCCCAAGGATGGGTAGAGATGGCCAATGGTCAAATCTATTTCTGTACCTATACCACAACCCCTGCCAACACACACACCACACACACACCATAACCACAATACCCCTGCCCGAACCCACTAACCCCTCTCATATTTCCCCTCTCACACGTCACTTAGTCGCCTCCTATTGGTCCTACTGGTTTTGATGAGCTGCTGATTGGTCAGTGAGTCATGCTGACACTTACATAGCAACCAGCAGCCAATCAACTTGACGCATTTGTGGCAGTTGCTCGGAATACCAAAAAAGGAGGAGGAGCTTAAAAACCAGTAAAAATCAACCAATCACCAACAGTAAATTGCCAAGGACGTCAAAAGAGGGGCGGAGTGTAGCACAAACGTACCAATCAGTAACCAATCACCAAAATAAAGGGGCGGACCTTCACCAATACGTCAAAACAACAGCAAAAATAACAACAACCAAACAAAAACAACTACTTAATCTGCAAAAAAAGGAAAAAAAAGAGAATGACAAATAAACACCGGAAGTGAGGATAAAAACACTGACGACGCCTCACTAGGACGTTCTCAAAGTTGTTTTCCGTTCTTTTATTATCAACAACAATGAAAATTAGGAGGAGAGGAAGAGAAAGAGAGAGAATGCCTGAAGGAACGAGGAGAGGAAGAGAAAGAGAGAGAATGCCTGAAGGAACGAACGGTGATAATTACTTGGAGAAGAAGAAGATATTGTGAATTCTGCAGTTAGTATAAAAAGGTGGCAGTGCGAATAGGCCCCAGTGCGAATAGGCCCCAGTGGTAATAGGCCCCAGTGGTAAAGGGCCCCAGTGGTAAAGGCCCCAGTGCGAATAGGCCCCAGTGGTAATAGGGCCCCAGTGGTAATAGGGCCCCAGTGGTAAAGGGCCCCAGTGGTAAGGGACCCCAGTGGTAATAGGCCCCAGTGGTAAAGGTCCCAGTGGTAATAGGCCCCAGTGGTAACAGGTCCCAGTGCGAATAGGCCCCAGTGGTAAGGGGCTCCCAGTGGCTAGGCCCCAGTGGTAATAGGCCCCAGTGGTAATAGGGCCCCAGTGTTAATAATAGTGCCCCAGTGGTAATAGGCCCCAGTGGTAATAGGCCCCAGTGGTAATAGACCCCAGTGGTATGGGCCCCAGTGCTAATAGGCCGTGGGAGGTGAAGGAGTGGGAGAGGGTGAGGAGTGGGAAGGTGAGGAGTGGGAGAGGTGAGGAGTGGGAGAGAGGTGAGGAGGTGGGAGATGAGGGGAGAGGTGGGGAGTGGGAGAGTGAAGGACCACAATTCCCCTCCCCCCAAAATATTGATCGGAAAATATCTCTTCGTCCTCCACTTCACCAGCGCCTCCTCCTTACCACCAGCGCCTCCTACAGTTACTCCACCAGCGCCTCCTACAGTTACTCCACCAGCGCCTCCTACAGTTCTCACTACTCTCCACCTCCACCAGCGCCTCCTACACCTCCACCAGCGCCTCCTACAGTTACTCCACCAGCGCCTCTACAGTTCTCCTGCGCCTCCTAATTACTCACCATCACCTCCTCCACCTCACCAGCGCCTCCTACCGCCTCACTCCACCGCGCCTCCTCCACTTACTCACAACCTCGGTTACTCACAGCACCTCCTGATTCTCCTTCACTTTACTCCTGGCGCCTCCTCAGTTACTCATCCCTCCTCCCTTACTCCACCGCGCGCCTCTACACTTACTCCACCAGCGCCTCTACAGTTACTCACCAGCGCCTCCTACAGTTACTCACCAGCGCCTCCTACAGTTGCTCCGCCATCACCCTCCCCTCCCACCTCATTACTCCACCAGCACCTCCTACAGTTACTCACCATCACCTCCTCCACCTCCTGCCTCCTACAGTAGCAGCCGTGAGATCAGGACTCAGTATCAGCACTTCTAGTTCCTGAGTAAACAGGTTTTGTGTAACCCCACTACCGGGGCGTGGCGGTCAGGTGTGTCTAGGGCCAAGTGTGTGTCTAGGGCCAGGTGTGTGTCTAGGGCAGGGTGTGTGTCTGGGAGCCAGGTGTGTGTCTAGGCCTGGTGTGCCCTTCAGAACGGCATCTAGCTCACCATAGGACATTCCTTCTTTGTGGAGGGAGAAGATGGGGGAGGGAAGGGGTGTGGTGGGGGAGGAGTTGGGGGTGTGGAGGGAGAGGGAGGGGTGGAGGAGGAAGGTGGAGGTGGGGAGGAGAGGAGGGGAAGGTGGAGGAGGGGAGGTGGGAAGATGTTACACGCTACGCCGTTCACTTATTGAAATAGTCTTGGAAAGTTCTGCATCTACATCCCATACTCTCTCTCTCTCTCTCTCTCCTCTCCTCTCTCTCTCTCTCTCTCTCTCTCTCTCTCTCTGTCCTTCAATCCTCTCTGTCCTTCAATCTCTTCCTTCATTAATGTTTGGGTGTAGAAGGAACACTTGGGATGAGAGAGAGAGAGAAGAGAGAGGAAACCTACAGCCAGGAGCTCTCACGTGTCTTCCCTCAGGGCTTTCCATCACTACAATCTCCATCCTACCCACACAACCTCTCCACCTCACCCCCCCCACGTTCCCACTCCTACCCACTCACTTCCTCCCCACTCTCATCCACACAACCATCCACTCACGGTCTGACGTCCCCCTCAATATAAACTCAATTTCTGCCCCATCCTCTACAGATCAATCTACCTGCAGGGGGTGAAGGAGACTGACCGAGATCTGGTGAAGAGTGGGTGAGGAAAGGGAGAGTGGTGAGGGTGAAAGAGGAGGAAGAGAACTCTCTAGAGGCTTGGTTCTATATAGTCAAGGCAATATTCGACTCCTTCTTGAGTAATATGGCCAAGAGACACCCTCTCTCTCTCTCTCTCTCTCTCTCTCTCTCTCTCTCTCTCTCTCTCTCTCTCTCTCTCTGAAAATACTGGTTGCTTCCTTCGCCACTGTCTATATTACACCAGACAAGACCTAAATAAAATAACCTAACCATAACAATTGTCATTATATTGTCATTAAAGGTCATTCATACCAGCTGTTGGAACGTGGAAATGTAATTAAGGATGTTATTAATGAGGTTAATTACCTTTCC
>NW_024742772.1:190000-215000 GCF_018991925.1 Homarus americanus
CTCCCCTTCTTTCCTTCCTCCATTCTTCTCTCCCTTCTTCCCTGCACCCCTTCCATCCTCCTTTCTAGCACCCTTCCCTCATTCATTCCTTCTTTCCCTCCTTCACCCCCTTCCTCTTTCTCTCCTTTCCTCCCTCCCTCTCTCCCTCCCTCTTTCTCCCTCCCTCACTCCCTCATCATCTATTCAAGTCTATCATTAACTCATAACTCCCAAACGACCGCCTCCTTACATTTCTCGTTCAGTCCAATTCTGCCCCACTTCCCTCACTCAAGGTACCTCAGTTGCCTCACTTCCCTCACTCAAGGTACCTCAGTTACCTTACTTCCCTCACTCAAGTTACCTCAGTTACCTCACTTCCCTCACTCAAGGTACCTCAGTTGCCTCACTTCCCTCACTCAAGGTACCTCACTTCCCAGTCATACTCAAGGGGTTAAATCATCATACTCAAGGGGTTAAATCATCATACTCAAGGGGTTAAATCATCATACTCAAGGGGTTAAATCATCATACTCAAGGGGTTAAATCATCATACTCAAGGGCTAAATCATCATACTCAAGGGGTTAAATCATCATACTCAAGGGGTTAAATCATCATACTCAAGGGCTAAATCATCATACTCAAGGGTTAAATCATCATACTCATTTTAAACACCTTATTCATCCAAATTCCTACCAAAAGATAGCATTAAATTATCCAGGCACTAAATTGAGTTTATATTCAGAATTTTCACTAAGATTCTGAAGTTTTTCTCCAAACTCTAATTTTTTTCAGATTCTGAATTTATACGTTGAGAGTTATGACTTATTATGAGACCAAGAGAGACAGAGAGAGAAAGAGATATTGACATAGACAGTAAAGAGACGGAGACAACAGAAAAGATAACGATAGACAGAAAGACAGAAAGAGAGAAAGACAGGAAAAGAGAGAAATAGAGAAAAACAAACAAACAAACAGACAGAAATAGAGAGAGAAAGAAAGACAGACAAAGAGATAGAGAGAGAGAGACAGAGAGAAACAGACAAAGAGACAGAAAGACAGCAACTGAGGGAGAGAGATCAACAAACTACCACATAATGAAGAAACAATGAGAGATAGGAGTGAGGAACATTACCCCCCCCCCCCCAGAGAGATGAGGGAAACTTTGTCTGTCTGTCTGTCGTGGGAGGGGGGCGGGGGGGGGAGGGCGGGTATAATCCCTGAGCTAATATGGCAACGAAAACTTAAGACAACAATAAAGTTCCAGACGATATCTTTAAAATATTGCCCACACCATGACCATCTTCACTACTATTACTACTACTACTACTACTTTTTTTTTAATTGGTCTCCAGCCTCCCTCAATAGCCACACCTTCGCCACCATTTTATTACCTTAATATTAAATATCCTAATACATAAGTACCTGTCCTAGCTGTGTTGAGTTAGTTGAGCCGCAGATCTATACGGCATTCAGTGACTGTAGCCTCATAGTCAATATCTGCAGCTGTTGTCGGAATTGGGGCAGATGCTCTCGTTCCCCTGAGGCAGAGCAAAGCCGACCTAAGGAGAGAGAAGGACAGTCGACATCTCATCCAGGCTGTAACATAACTTCTGGGCTGCTGCTTCTGTTAGGAGATCAACTCCGCGAGTCTGGCGTAGAAACATCTTGCACTTGGTCCCATCCCACCAGAGGTTGTGAACACTAGAGGAGTGAAGCTGCCTTGATCAACGTTCTGAATTCTCTCCCCATATGCCCTTATCTTGTCGTTCTCGTTCCTCCTGTGTGCAGCATCGAGAGCTAGGTTCCGGTGACATGCGTAACTACTACTACTACTACTACCACCACCTCCCTACCACTCCTATTACTATTACTACCACCACCACCACCCCTACCACTACTAGCACCAACTCTGCCCACACACACACACACACACGTACCATGACAGAGGGGGGGCGGCGGGGGTGGGGGGCTGGAGAGATTGCGGGTGAGGGAGGAGGGGAAGGGGGGGGGTAGAAGAAGACAAACACGACCCTCTACAAACTGAATCCGATTTCCATTCTATATTAACTCAAAAGAACAGCAACAGACTCACGCTATGGCTGACCTACTGTATATAGAGATCTCAGAATACCAACAATGAGACAAAGTTTACATAAGGTTATATTGTCACAGAAAAACTTAAACTTAGGGGAAATAGGGAGAAGATAGTGTTCTTGTGGAGTATTTGTGTGACGTTATGGATCTATAGAGGTTAGAGTCCCTTGTTAGTTGAATGGTATTTGGGCTTTATCGTTATGTTGTGTCGGTATCGTATGCTTTTTACCATATCACTGGTGAGAGAGAGAGAGAGAGAGAGAGAGAGAGTTTGTGTGCGTGTGTGTGTGTGTGTGTGTGTGTGTGTAAGAGAGAGTACACAGAGACCTCTCCTTGGATGTGTGGTGAGCTGAAGTGCGGTTACTTCCACCACAAACCACACAATCTCCAATTACTACCACAATCCATTCCCCTACCACTCCTACCTCACCCCCCACCCCTCCTACCACACCCCCTACCATTCCTACCTCACCCCCTACCCCTCCTACCCCTCCTACCTCACCCTCACCCCTCCCCCTCCCCTACCCCTACCCCTCTGCCTCCCCACCCCCTACCCCCTCCCTCCCCTCCCCCCCACCCCTCCCTCTTGCTATACCTTCTCCTCTATTTTCTGACCCCACAGACAACCCCACGCCCTCTGGGGCTCTCACTTTAAGACCCTCTCGTGGCGTGAGACACCAGAGAGAGAAGAGAGGATGTTTATTATATAAGTGCCACGTGACGGACTCAGGACAATGGCGAATACTTTCAGAGTGTGTGTGTGCATGTGTGTGTCAATGTGTGTGTGTGTGTGTACATGTGTGTGTGTGTGTGAGAGTGTGTATGTGTGTGTGTTTTAGTTTTAATTACCTTAGAATGTTACAATGAGATGTCTTGGCTGTAATGTGACCTGAACTGACCTAATCTGACCTAACATCTGACACGACTAACAACTGACTCAATTCACATCACTTGACCTGACCTGACCTGACTCACTTGACTCATTCTCCTTTAACGAAACTTGATTGGGTCCTTGATAGTTTCGCAACCTGAGTTATTGATTTGGTTCACACACACACACACACACACACACACACACACACACACACACACTGCACAGTTCCAATTGGCTATTATCAGATGCAGGAAGGCTGAGCGTAATGACTTGTTGTTTGAGTTGTTGTAGTTGTTTTTGTTATTGTTGTTGTTGTAGTTGTTTTTGTTATTGTTGTTGTTGTAGGTGTTGTTATTTTTGTTCAGGTAGTTCAAGATTATGTGCTGATTGCGGCATTGTATCCTGCTGAGTGTATCCTGCCGAGTGTATCCTGCTGAGTGTATCCTGCCGAGTGTATCCTGCCGAGTGTATCCTGACGAGTGTATCCTGACGAGTGTATCCTGACGAGTGTATCCTGACGAGTGTATCCTGCCGAGTGTATCCTGACGAGTGTATCCTGACGAGTGTATCTAACAGAGTGTATCTGACGAAGGTATATACAGCGAGTGTATCTAACGAGTGTATCCTGACGAAGTGTATCCTAACGAGTGTATCTGACATGAGTGTATCTAACGAGTGTATCTGGCCAGAGTGTATCTGACGGTATATCTGACAGGTGTATCCTGACGAGTGTATCTAACGAGTGTATCCTGGCCGGTATACATCCCCACCGGCAAGTGTATCCCTAACGAGTGTATCCTGACATGACGCTATCCTGCTGAGTGTATCTGGCAGGTGTATCCTGACGACTGTATCGCCGCTGGAGTGTATCCTGGCAAAGTACATGTCCTGGCAGAGTGTATCTAACGAGTGTATCCTATCAGTGTATCCCCGGCAGTGTATCTGAGCAGGTGTATCCTGCTACAGGTGTATCTGACGAGTGTATCCTGGCAAGGTGTATGCATGACGCCAGTGTATCTGGCTTGAGTGTATCTAACGAGTGTGTATCTGGCAGAGTGTATCACCGAGCGAGTGTATCACAACGAAGTGTATCCTGCTGAGTGTATCCTGCTGAGTGTATCCTGCCGAGTGTATCCTGCCGAGTGTATCCTGACGAGTGTATCCTGACGAGTGTATCCTGACGAGTGTATCCTGACGAGTGTATCCTGCCGAGTGTATCCTGACTGACCTGTATCACAGGTGCGACGAGCGAGTGTATCCTGTATCCTGCCGAGTGTATCCTGACGAGTGTATCCTGACGAGTGTATCCTGACGAGTGTATCCTGACGAGTGTATCCTGCCGAGTGTATCCTGCCGAGTGTATCCTTGTCCTACGCATAAAACCAGTTTAAAATCAACCACTCACTGACTGTCATATCCTGCATATGTATGTATGTTGATTGAACCAGTTAGTGAGTGTATTAAGTGACTGTTTTGGCATCTTACGTGCAGTCGGTTTAAACTGGTTGAGTGGGACAGAGTGGGACAGAATGGGACAGAGTGGAATGGTTGATTGAGGCTAAGTGTAGTTATTGAGATATCTGGTTTCTCTTGTTAACGACGAAGGACTCACACACACACACACACACACACACACACACACACACACACACACACACACACACGTAAGAAGATACTTGTCACTCCTGGTGGGGGAGGAACAAGAAGATCGAGAGCTCCTGAGGGGGGAGGGAGGAGGAGGTATCAGGCGGGATTACCGGAGGGCCTTGAGGCTGCTGGTCGTCCACGGTGTTCCCTCAGTGTCTCGGCGTGGCTGGTGGAGGTCGGACGTGTCCACTCAGCAGCCTCTTGTCTCCCTTACCGTGGCGACAGTAAACCATTCTCGCCTCTCAGTGTCTAACTTAGCTCACCACTCAAGCGAACACGTCCCACCTGTAATAATTAAACCACTATAACCTGTATTAATTAAACCACTAAAACACCTGTATTAACTAAGCCAATTTAAAGTACTTGTGTTATTTCTTGACAACGATCAGCGAATTGGTAATCTTTAACAGTAAACAGGTGGAAAGTAAACAGGTAAACAGTAAACAGGTGAACAGTAAACTTAGTCTCCAGCGGTAAACTCTACAGCTCTCCACCACAACACTTTAATCTACCGGTAAGAACAACGAGAGGAACATAAGTCCCTCTCTACCTACCAAGACACTGGCTCATGCTACTAACCCTTTCAGCCAACGTCTTATGGGACCACCTGAAGATTAAACACCCTAATGCTAACCTGACCTAACCTGACCTGACCTAACCTGACCTAACCCTTTCAGCCAACGTCTTATGGGACCACCTGAAGATTAAACACCCTAATGCTAACCTGACCTAACCTAACCTGACCTAACCTAACCTAACCTGACCTAACCTGACCTAACCCTTTCAGCCAACGTCTTATGGGACCACCTGAAGATTAAACACCCTAATGCTAACCTGACTACTTGAACCTAACCTAACCTGACCTAACCTGACCTAACCTGACCTGACCTAACCTGACCTAACCCTTTCAGCCAACGTCTTATGGGACCACCTGAAGATTAAACACCCTAATGCTAACCTGACCTAACCTAACCTGACCTAACCTAACCTAACCTGACCTAACCTGACCTAACCCTTTCAGCCAACGTCTTATGGGACCACCTGAAGATTAAACACCCTAATGCTAACCTGACCTAACCTAACCTAATCTGACCTGACCTAACCCTTTCAGCCAACGTCTTATGGGACCACCTGAAGATTAAACACCCTAATGCTAACCTAACCTAACCTAACCTAACATATTATATAACCTAGCCTATCCTAATCAAACCTAACTTAACCACACCTCTTCCTCACACCTATCCCTCCGACCTCTTCCTCACTCCTATCCCTCCGACCTCTTCCTCACTCCTATCCCTCCGACCTCTTCCTCACACCTATCCCTCACACCTCTACCTCAAAAACAACAACAACAACAACAACAAAAATCACAACAATAAAAATAGGGAAATGTCAAAATTTGTCTTAAAAAAAAACCTTATTTCTTTTTTATTTGACCTCTGACCTCTGACCTCTGACCTCTGACTCTCGGGACACAGTAGTTATGAAGGGATTGTGTAGATAGCTTTATAGATAGACAGATGTATGGATATATATATACAGTATAGACAAACATACATACATACATACATACATACATACATACATACATACATACATACATACATACATACATACAGACAGACTCACAAGGTCAAATGGAAAGGGTAAGTTTATAAGTATTTTTAGTGGAGGAGAAGAAAAGCATTATTGTTGTAAAGTGTACTTGTAAGGCCTTAAGTGGCGAGTGTTATGTGTACTTGAGGGAGGGAGAGGGGTGAGTGGTGTGAGAGGAAGTAGTGAGGGAGAGTGGTGTGATGTGAGAGGGAGGGTGAGTGGTGTGTAAGTAGAAGTGATGTAAGTGTGTGTGTGTGTGTGTGTGTGTGAGTCAGAGGTGTGTCACTTGACGTTCTAAGACCTTGAAAGAGTTTTTACTGTTCAAAGGAAGAAAAACCCGTAATGTTCAGGGGTTTTTACATTGATAGTGACGGGATTTGGGGATTTTGGGAGGTAATAGATGGGATTTGGGGATTTTTTTAGGGGGAATAAACGGGATTTGGGGATTTAGGGGGAATAAACGGGATTTTGGGATTTTTTTAGGGGGACTGGTGGGATTTGCGGAGGATAGTGACGGGATTTAAGGATTTTGTGATTTTGAGGGGAGGATAGAGACGGGATATGGGGATTTTGGGAGGTAATAGATGGGATTTAGGGATTTTTTGGGGGCAGGGGGGCAGAGATGGGATTTATTTTTTTATTTTTATTTAAAAATAAAAGAGATTTGTTTTTGTTTTCCGTCTGGGGAAATTTTTCAACTGGGAGAATTATTTTAGGGATTTTTTGGTAACTAACGAAATATTTTTGATTTTTTTTTAGAACTAACGAAACAAGATATGGGTTTTCTTTTTTTCTGACCACTTACATTATATTTCCAAAAATTTCCGACCATTTATATTTCCCTTTTTTCTACGTATAGAAATTTGACTTTTTTCCCCACTACTTATAAAAAGCGATTTATTTTTCTCGTAAATAAAATAACTACATACGGGGATAAAAACCGAGGGATTCATGTATTTTACATATATTTTTTTTTGGGGAAAATGCAGTGTATCGAGTTTATATATCAGGTTATGTAAGGGTATTTTATTTATAATTTAAATATATAATGGATTTTTTTGGAGAAGGGAAGAAGGAAGGAAGGAAGAAGGAGGGAAGGGAGTTAGTTGTACAGTAATTTCCTATGTATAATTATTTTTTTTATATTTTAGTAATTTTTTTATCAATTTATGTTATGTTATTTTTTATTTATTAATTTATTTATTTACTATTTATGTTAGCTCAATTTTCTCCATCAAAAATTTTTCCTTATTCATTATCAATTATTTCATTCATCTCTTCATTCATTTACTTTACGAACAATTTATTTATTTTTCTTATTCGTTAATTATTTATTTTACCTGAGAATAATTATTTTTTTTCTATTACTAACTTATTTCTATATTTTATTACACATTGTTAATTACTTGTCTACTTTTTAATTTTCCTACCTGTCTAATTATCTATCTATCTTCCTTACCTGTCTAATTATTATCTATCTATGTTCTCACGCATCTATTTATCTCCCCATTACTTATTCAATTAGTCAAAGGTCACCTGTTTACACTCATGAGCTCTCGTAATTCAGGGAGAAACAGGACAGGTAAGCGGTGGCAATTAGCACACACCTTCTGAGGGTGGTAGAGCTTTAATGTTACACCTTTTGGCGAGAGTAGCAAGCAGCCTCACGCTTTAAGGCTTGTAAACTTGGAGGTGATGGAGTTGAGTTGGGAGGTGTTAGGTTAGGTTGTGTTAGTAAAAAGTGTAGTGCTGGCGCTTTTTCTCCTCTTCTCTTCCTCCTCCTTCTTCTTCTTCTTCTTCTTCTTTCTTTCTTCTTTCCTCCTCCTCCTCCTCCACCCCCTTTCTTTCTCCCTTCTTCCTCTTCTCCTCCTCCTTATTATCATCATCATCCTCCTCCTCCTTCTTTTCCTCTTCCTTACCCAACGACAGGGAGTACCTTGGTGTCACATACATACATATACATACATACATACAATATTATTATAATTACATACATACACCTGGCAGGCAGCATGTAAAGAGGACTTAAACATTAATCCACGACCACATTATAGATTAAGACTATGGAGCCCCAGTGATGGACACGACCCCTCTCTCTCTCTCTCCAAGATGGGCATGACCTCTCTCTCTCTCTCTCTCTCTCTCTCTCTCTCTCTCTCTCTCTCTCTCTCTCTCTCTCTCTCTCCAGTGATACACAAGGCTCCTACCCTTCTCTCACACCTACCCTTCTCTCACTCCTACCCGCTAATCCTCCTCACCACAATGACTCACCTGCCATATTACAGTCTACCTTATGACGTGACTTCCTGTGATAGTGTTCCTATGTAAACAAAGGAAGAGAGGAGGGAGGGGAAGAGAGGGGGTGAAGAGAGGGGAGGAGGAGTCATGCTTTGTCTTCATTTTAAAGCTATTGAGTGAGGGATGTTGTGTAGGCAGTCAGGAGAGAGAAAGACCAACCCTACCACTTCCTTCAAAAGCACCTCCCACCCCCACTCTCCAACAAGCACCCCACCCCCACCACTTCTCCAACAAGCACCCCCCCCACCCCCACCACTTCCTCCAACAAGCACCTCCCACCCCCCACCACTTCTCCTAACAAGCACCTCCATCACCCCACCACTTCCTCCAACAAGCACCCCACCCCCAACACTTCTCCAACAAGCACCTCCCCACCCCCAACACTTCCTCCAACAACAAGCACCCTCCCCACCCCACCACTTCCTCTCCAAATGCCCCAACCACTTCTCCAACAAGCACCCTCCCCACCCCACCACTTCCTCCAACAGCCCCCCCACCCCACCACTTCCTCCAACAAGCCCCCAAATCCTTCCTCCTCCAACAAGCACCCTCCCCACCCCACCACTTCCTCCAACAAGCACCCTCCCCACCCCCACCACTTCCTCCAACAAGTCCCCCCACCCCCACCACTTCTCCAACAAGCACCCCCACCCCCACCACTTCCTCCAACAAGCACCTCCCCACCCCCACCACTTCCTCCAACAAGCCCCCACCCCACCACTTCCCTCCAACAAGCCCCAACCACTTCCTCCAACAAGCACCTCCCACCCCCACCACTTCCTCCAACAAGCACCCTCCCCACCCCCACCACTTCCTCCAACAAGTCCCCCACCCCCACACTCCCAACAAGCACCCCCACCCCACCACTTCCTCCAACAAGCACCCTCCCCACCCCCACCACTTCCTCCAACAAGCCCCCCACCCCACCACACTTCCTCCAACAAGCCCCAACCACTTCCTCCAACAAGCACCCTCCCACCCCCCACCACTTCCTCCAACAAGCACCCTCCTCACCCCCACCACTTCCTCCAACAAGCACCTCCCACTCCCCACCACTTCTCCAACAAGCCCCACCCCCACCACTTCTTCCAATGCCCCCACCCACCTCCCCACTTCCTCAGCACCCCCACCCCCAACACTTCCTTCAACAAACACCCCCACCCCACCACTTCCTCCCACCCCACACCCCACCACTTTCTCCAACAGTCCCCCCCCCACCACTTCCTCCTAACAAGCTCCCCACCTCCAATAAGCACTCCCACCCCCACCACTTCCTCCAACAAGTCCCCCACCCCCACCACTTCCTCCAATAAGTCCACCCCCCACCACTTCCTCCAACAAGCCCCCACCACTTCCTCTCCAATAAGCACTCCCACCCCACCACTTCCTCCAACAAGCCCCACCACTTCCTCCAATAAGCACTCCCACCCCACCACTTCCTCCAACAAGTCCCCCACCCCCACCACTTCCTCCAACAAGCACCCTCCCCACCCCCACCACTTCCTCCAGACAGGTAAAGATCTTGCAGCTAAAATTAAACAACACAAATACAGTGTTAGGACAGGCAGAATCCAATGCTCTGTTTGTTCATTTGAGGGATAACAAGCATTGCATTGACTGGGATAATGCCTCCTCAATATTACCTTGTAATTCAATTGATAGTAGGAACATCATAGAATCTAGTCTTATTAAACATACCGAAGCATTCAACATGAATTTGAGTAACGGCTTGTACAAGCTGGACAATTTTGTAATTAAGAAGATTTGTGACCAGGTGAGAAGGCCGGGTCACCTGACCATCTGACCTGACCACCAACCGTTGTGTGCTATTTAAAGATTAGTAGGTCATTACTAATACCTGACCATTGTGGACCTGGTCTCACCCTCCTCTGTATATATACACCTTGATTTGTATTTCTCTCTAGTCTGTACTCACCCCTTGAAGATGTGAATTACACGAAAGCGCTTGGGAACTTCTGTTTTTCTTCTTTCCTTTGTGGTTATCAGCATATATATTACCCTCACCTAGTACAGTTATGGTAAAATATTAACAAAATGCAATATCTCTTACGGTGTGTTTTATATTCCAACAAATTTATATTAAACTGTTAATACTTTCAGAAATAAAAATACTGTCAATATGTTGAGAAAAATATACCTTTTTTACCTGAGTGCCGAGGTAGAGTCTTATAAAATATTTTTACTTTTATCAGGAAAAATATTGTACCAACATCATTGTGTATCGTTACGTAAAAAAAAAAAAAAAGCAAGGTACTCCGCTGTTTCATTTTTCCGTGTGATTTTATCAAGATTTATCTTATCTACGTTATTGTGATTTACATGAAATATATATATATATATATATATATATATA
This sequence comes from Homarus americanus, assembly GCF_018991925.1. Taxonomy (NCBI): domain Eukaryota; kingdom Metazoa; phylum Arthropoda; class Malacostraca; order Decapoda; family Nephropidae; genus Homarus; species Homarus americanus. The sequence goes on from NW_024742772.1 coordinate 200,864, forward strand.
TATATATATATATATATATATATATATATATATATATATATATATATATATATATATATATATATATATATATATATATAGAAACAAAATATTAAAGGAATCTATTAAAAAAGTAACTCGTTCACAAGAAAAAAATAATACTACATATCACAAATCACAAGACCCAATTATATAATACAAAAATTAATTAATACTTTTAAAACCACGAACGACTTTCAAAAACGATTAAAAAGTATGAAAATATTACATTTACAATAAAGTATTTATTTCTCAGCAAGTATTTATTATAAAAGTTGTTCCATAGTTTTAAAACCCTAAAACAAACAAACACACACACACACACACACACACACACACACCCTAACTCAAGTCACTTGGTGGTAGAGCCGACAAGACCCAGATTACTCACGAACTACGGCTGATCACCTCTTGCTCCACCACCTTTCCTCTTCCACTTCTTCCTCTTCCACGTCCTTCCTTCATCCTCACCACCACCTCCTCTTCCACGCCTCCTTCCCTCTTCCTCTTCCCTTCTTCCTCCCCATCCTCCACCTCCTACCCTATTTCTTCCTCCTCACCACCACCCATCACACCACCACCTCACCACCTCACTGCCCTCACCACCTCACCCTCCCTCTGATGACCACACTACAGGTGATGGCTCACCTCTTGAGACTAACTTGAATGGTTGTTGTTGTTGTAGCCAAAGACATACATCTGGAGAGTGTTGTGATGTCTGGGGAGTGTTGTACGTCTGGGGAGTGTTGTGACGTCTGGGGAGTGTTGTGACGTCTGGGAGTGTTGTGATGTCTGGGAGTGTTGTGACGTCTGGGGAGTGTTGTGACGTCTGGGCAGTGTTGTGACGTCTGCAGTGTTGTGACGTCTGGGGAGTGTTGTATGTCTGGGGAGTGTTGTGATGTCTGGGGAGTGTTGTGACGTCTGGGGAGTGTTGTGATGTCTGGGGAGTGTTGTGGACGTCTGGGGAGTGTTGTGATGTCTGGGGAGGTTGTGATGTCTGGGGAGTGTTGTGATGTCTGGGGAGTGTTGTGACGTCTGGGGAGTGTTGTGATGTCTGGGGAGTGTTGTGACGTCTGGGGGTTGTGACGTCTGGGGAGTGTTGTGATGTTCGGGAGTGTTGTGATGTCTGGAGAGTGTTGTGATGTCTGGGCAGTGTTGGACGTCTGGGGAGTGTTGTGACGTCTGGGGAGTGTTGTGATGTCTGGGGAGTGTTGTGATGTCTGGGGAGTGTTGTGACGTCTGGGGAGTGTTGTGACGTCTGGGGAGTGTTGTGATGTCTGGGAGTGTTGTGATGTCTGGGAGTGTTGTGATGTCTGGGGAGTGTTGTGACGTCTGGGGGTGTTGTGATGTCTGGGGAGTGTTGTGATGTCTGGGAGTGTGACGTCTGGGGAGGTTGTGATGTCTGGGGAGTGTTGTGATGTCTGGGGAGTGTTGTGATGTCTGGGGAGTGTGTGACGTCTGGGAGTGTTGTGATGTCTGGGGAGGTTGTATGTCTGGGGAGTGATGTCTGGGGAGTGTTGATGTCTGGGCAGTGTTGTGTGTTATAGCGCAGATATGTGAGGTCGTGCTAACCTAACCTAATCATCCTAACCCTAACCTGACCTAACCTAACCTGACCTAACCCCCAACCTGCCTACCTAACCTGACCTGACCTAACCTGACCTAATGGAGTTCTCCAAGAGGTCCCCACACACCCACCTCGCCCAAACTGTCTGAATTAAACCAATGAATAAGGAAAGAGAAGGTGGGTGTAAGAGGCTGTTATTCACCCTGAGGAACACAGTAATGAAAACTAATGTACGACTTTATTTTAGGTTTTCTATAAGATTTTCTAGGGCGAATTTGTTTTTTTTTATTTTTTTTTGGGGGTGTAAATGTCCTCCCCCTCCCTTTTGACTTGGGTAAATGTTAACGTCAACTTATATAACCTAACCTACCCTTAACCTAATCCTAACTCTAACCTAACCAATCTAACCTACCCTCCCTTTGTTAATTTAATTTTTGTTCTAGTGGAACAATTAGCCTGGTGGCGTCATTATAGTCATCCTTGTGAAATATGAATAAGTTAATAAGGCCGTTTTGCATAAATTTGTAGCCAGGATGAATAAGAATTTCATTCACTTATTTTTTCATTTTGGGGAGGGTGGTGGTGGTGGTGGTGGTGGTGTGGTAGTGGTGGTGGTGGTAGTGGTGGTGGTGGTGGTCGTATTGTTGTTGTTGTTGTTGTTGTTGTTGTTGTTATAGTATCCATCAGCTTACGTCACTTACATAGAACTCTTTTTAATTCACGTATTTTTTCTACACACAGATATTAACGCCTTGTTTAAACCTGAGAGAGAGAGAGAGAGAGAGAGACAGAACAGACAGACGGACAGACATAAAGAGGATAACCATCCCACCACTACTTAAACATTAACCCTCATATCATCACCATAAATCTAGCACCACCTCACCTCACCCCTCTCACCTGCCCTCTCCTCTCTCCACCTGCCCTCTCACCCCTCTCCTTCCTCTCCACCGGGCCAGATATATTCTAAACTATTTTAAAGCTATATAGACCCATCTGAATGCATATACAGGGTGTCACAGAAAATGTCCCTGTCTCTCTGTCTGCTGCCTGCTCCCTCCCTCTCTGCCTGCTGCCTGCCTCCTCCTTCCCTCTGCCTGCTGCCTGCTCCCTCCCTCTCTGTCTGCTGCCTGCTCCTCCTCTCTGTCTGTCTGCTGCCTGCCTCCTCCTCTCTGCCTGCCGCCCTCTCCTCTGCCTGCTGCCTCCCTCCTCCCTCTGTCTGCTGCCTGCCTCCTCCCTCTCTGTCTGCTGCCTGCTCCTCCCTCTCTGCCTGCTGCCTGCCTCCCTCTCCTCTCTGTCTGCTGCCTGCCTCCCTCCCTCTCTGTCTGCTGCCTGCTCCTCCCTCTCTGTCTGCTGCCTGCCGCCCCTCCTCCTCTCTGCCTGCTGCCTGCTCCTCCCTCTCTGTCTGCTGCCTGCCTCCCTCCCTCTCTGTCTGCTGCTTGCCTCCCTCCAACTCACACTGTATCAGGGAGTAGGCAGAGGGAGGCAGGGTGCAGGCAGGCAGGAGAGAGGGAGCAGGCAGAGGGGAGAGGGCAGGAGCAGGCAGGAAGGGAGAGAGGCAGGAGCAGCCAGGGGAGAGGGGCAGGAGCAGGCAGGAGAGAGGCAGGAGCAGCCAACGTCTTATGGGACCACCTGAAGATTAAACACCCTAATGCTAACCTGACCTGACCTGACCTAACCTAACCTGACCTAACCTAACCTAACCTGACCTAACCTGACCTAACCCTTTCAGCCAACGTCTTATGGGACCACCTGAAGATTAAACACCCTTTTGCTAACCTGACCTAACCTGACCTAACCTAACCTGACCTAACCTAACCTGACCTAACCTGACCTGACCTGACCTAACCCTTTCAGCCAACGTCTTATGGGACCACCTGAAGATTAAACACCCTAATGCTAACCTGACCAACCTAACCTGGACTAACCTAACCTGACCTGACCTAACCCTTTCAGCCAACGTCTTATGGGACCACCTGAAGATTAAACACCCTAATGCTAACCTGACCTAACCTGACCTAACCTAACCTAATCTGACCTGACCTAACCCTTTCAGCCAACGTCTTATGGGACCACCTGAAGATTAAACCCTAATGCTAACCTAACCTAACCTAACCTAACCTAACATATTATATAACCTAGCCTATCCTAATCAAACCTAACTTAACCACACCTCTTCCTCACACCTATCCTCTCCGACCCTCTCACTCCTATCCCTCCGACCTCCTCACACCCCCTCCGACCTTCTCCTCACACCTATCCCTCACACCTCTACCTCAAAAAAAACAACAACAACAAAAATCACAACAATAAAAATAGGAAATGTCAAAATTTGTCTTAAAAACAACCTTATTTTTATTTGACCTCTGACCTCTGACCTCTGACTCTCGGGACACAATATAGCTATGAAGGGATTGTGTAGATAGCTTTATAGATAGACAGATGTATGGATATATATATACAGTATAGACAAACATCCATACATACATACATACATACATACATACATACATACATACAGACAGACAGACTCACAAGGTCAAATGGAAAGGGTAAGTTTATAAGTATTTTAGTGGAGGAGAAGAAAAGCATTATTGTTGTAAAGTGTACTTGTAAAGTCTTAAGTGGCGAGTGTTATGTGTGACTTGAGGGAGGGAGAGGGGTGAGAGGGTGAGTGGTGAGAGGAAGTAGTGAGGGAGAGTGGTGTGGAGGTGAGAGGGAGGTGAGTGGTGTGTAAGTAGAAGTGATGTAAGTGTGTGTGTGTGTGTGTGTGTGTGAGTCCAGAGGTGTGTCACTTGACGTTCTAAGACCTTGAAAGAGTTTTTACTGTTCAAAGGAAGAAAACCCGTAATGTTCAGGGTTTTTACATTGATAGTGACGGGATTTGGGGGATTTGGGAGGTAATAGATGGGATTTGGGGATTTTTTAGGGGAATAAACGGGATTTGGGGATTTAGGGGGAATAAAAGGGATTTTGGGATTTTTAGGGGACTGGGATTTTCGAGGATAGTGACGGATTTTAGGATTTTGTGATTTTGGAGAGGATAGAGACGGGATATGGGGATTTTGGGAGGTAATAGATGATTTAGGATTTTTTGGGGCAGGGGAGATGGGGATTTTTTATTTTTATTTAAAAATAAAAGAGATTTGTTTTTGTTTTCCGTCTGGGGAAATTTTTTCAACTGGGAGAGAATTATTTTAGGATTTTTTGCACTAACGAAATATTTTTGATTTTTTTTAGAACTAACGAAACAAGATATGGGTTTTTTTCTTTTTTTCTGACCACTTACATTATATTTCCAAAATTTTGACCATTTATATTTCCCATTTTTTCTACGTATAAATGACTTTTTTCCCCACCACTTATAAAAGCGATTTTATTTTCCCGTAAATAAAATAACTACATCGATAAAACACCGAGATTTCATGTATTACATATATTTTTTTTTGTATAAGGTTACGTAAAAGTATCGAGTTTATATATCAGGGTTATGTATGATATTTTATTTATAATTTAAATATATAATTGATTTTTTCTTGGAGAAGGAAGGAAAGAGGGAAGGAAGGAGGAAGGAGTTAGTTTAACAGTAATCCTATGTATATATTTGTTCTTTATATTTGTAATTTTATCAATATTTGTGTTATTAAGTTATTTTTTATTTATTCATTTATTTATTTACTTATTTATTAACAGCTCAATTTTCTCATCAAAATTTATCCTTTATATTCATTATCAATTATTTCATTCATTCTTCATTCATTTTACTACAATCAATATTTTTTTTTTCTTATTCGTTAATTATTTATTTTACCTTGAGAATAATTATTTTTTTTTATTACTGTACTTATTTCTATATTTTATTACACATTGTTAATTACTTGTCTACTTTTATCTATTTTCCTACCTACTAATTATCTATCTCTTCCTTTTACTGTCCAATTAATTTTATCTATCCTCACCACCATTTTATCTCCCCATTACTTATTCAATTAGTCAAAGGTCACCTGTTTGTAAACCTACTCTCGTAATTCAGGGGAAAAGGACCAGCAACAGTGTTCTGCACATATTCTGATGCTAACCCTTGCTGAGATGCAAACCTCAAGCCTTACGCCTTGTAAACTTATAATTTTGGTGTGTTGAGTTAGGTTAGGTTGGGTTAGGTTAGGTTAGTAAAATAGTTGGGTGGTGAAGGCTGGCGCTTTCTTCTTCTCTTCCTCCTCCTTCTTCTTCTTCTTTCTTCTTCTTCTTCTTCTCCTCTCCTCCTCTCCACCCCCTTTCTTTCTTTCTCCTTCTTCCTCTTTCTCCTCCTCCTTATTATCATCATCATCCTCCTCCTCCTCCTTTCCTTCTTCTCTTCCTTACCAACCAGGGTGGCGCCTGTGTCACATACATACATACATACACATACATACATACATATTACATGCTAAGACACCAGGTAAAAGGCATGTGAGACATCCACACCATTTATAGAGTTAAGACGACTGGCGGTTATAAAAGTGACACGACCCCTCTCTCTCTCTCTCTCTCCCATGACCTCTCTCTCTCTCTCTTCTCTCTCCAGTGATACACAAGGCTCCTACCCTTCTCTCACACCTACCCTCTCACTCCTACCCGCTAATCCTCCTCACCACAATGACCACCGCCATATATACAGTCCACTCCATGACGTGACTTCCTGTGAGTAGTGTTCTAAGAAACAAAGGAAGAGAGGAGGGGGAGGGGAAGAGAGGGGTGAAGGAGAGGGGGGAGGAGGAGTCATGCTTTTGTCTTCATTTTTTAAAGCTATGGAGTGAGGGATGTTGTGTGGTGAGACTGTCTGAGAGGAGAGAGAGAGAGAGAGAGAGAGAGAGGACCCCACCCCTACCACTTCTCACAAGCACCTCCCACCCCCCACCACTTTAACAAGCACTCCCACCCAATCCTCAAACAAGCACCCCCCACCCCACTACTCTCCAACAAGCACCTCCCACCCCCACCACTTCCTCCAACAACAAGCACCTCCACCCACCACTTCCTCCAACAAGCACCCCCACCCCACCACTTCCTCCAACAAGCACCCTCCCCACCCCCACCACTTCCTCCAACAAGTAGTCCCCACCCCACCACTTCCTCCAACAAGCCCCCCACCCCACCACTTCCTCCAACAGCACCTCCCTCACCCCACCACTTCCTCCAACAAGCACATCCACTCCCCACCACTTTTCCAACAAGCCCCCACCCCCACCACTTTCTTTCAACAAGCCCCCACTCCCACCACTTCCTCTAAAAGCACCCCCACCCCCCAACACTTCCTTCAACAAACACCCCCACCCCTACCACTTCCTCCAACAAGCACCCCCACCCCCACCACTTTCTCCAACAAGCCCCCACCCCCACCACTTCCTTCAACAAGCCCCCACCACTTCCTCCAATAAGCACCCCACCCCCACCACTTCTCCAACAAGTCCCCCACCCCACCACTTCCTCCAACAAGTCCCCCACCCCACCACTTCCTCCAACAAGCACCCTCCCCCCCCCCACCACTTCTCCAGACAGGTAAAGATCTTGCTAAAAAATTAAACAACACAAATACAGTGTTAGGACAGGTTGTGAACCAATGCTCTGTTTGTTCATTTGAGGATAACAAGCATTGCATTGACGATAATGCCTCCTCAATATTACCTTGTAATTCAATTGATAGTAGGAACATCATAGAATCTAGTCTTATTAAACATACCGAAGCATTCAACATGAATTTGAGTAACGGCTTGTAGCTGGACAATTTTGTAATTAAGAAGATTGTACCAGGAAAGGCCGGGTACCTGACCATCTGACCTGACCACCAACCGTTGTGTGCTATTTAAAGATTAGTAGGGTCATTACCTAATACCTGACCATTGTGGACCTGGTCTCACCCTCCTCTGTATATATACACCTTGATTTGTATTTCTCTCTCTAGTCTGTACTCACCCCTGAAGATGTGAATTACACGAAAGCGCTTGGGAACTTCGTGTTTTCTTCTTTCCTTGTGGTTATCAGCATATATATTACCCTCACCTAGTACAAGTTATGGTAAAATATTAACAAAATGCAATATCTCCTTTACGGTGTGTTTTGCTATTCCAACAAATTTATATTAAAAAACTGTTAATACTTTCAGAAATAAAAATACTCGTCAATATGTTCAGAAAAATATACCTTTTTTACCTGAGTGCCGAGGTAGAGTCTTATAAAATATTCTTTACTTTTATCAGGAAAAAATATTGTACCAACATCATTGTGTATCGTTACGTATAAAAGCTAAGGTACTCCGCTGTTTCCATTTTCCCGTGTGATTTTATCAAGATTTATCTTATCCATATTATCTAGGATTATTATGAAATATATATATATATATATATATATATAGAAACAAAATATTAAAAGAATCTATTAAAAAGTAACTCGTCACAAGAAAAAATAATACTACATATCACAAATCACAAGACCCAATTATATAATACAAAAATTAATTAATACTTTTAAAACCACGAACGACTTTCAAAACGATTAAAAGTATGAAAAATATTACATTTACAATAAAGTATTTATTTCCTGAGCAAAGTATTTATTATAAAAGTTGTTCCATAGTTTTAAAACCCTAAACAAACAAACACACACACACACACACACACACACACACACACACACACACACACTCTAACTCAAGTCACTTGGTGGTAGAGCCGACAAGACCCAGATTACTCACGAACTACGGCTGATCACCTCTTGCCCACCACCTCTTCCTCTTCCTTCCACTTCTTCCTCTTCCACGCCTCCTTCCTTCATCCCTACCACCACCTCCCTCTTCCACGCCTCCTTCCCTCTTCCTCTTCCGCTTCTTCCTCCCCATCCTCCACCTCCTACCCTATTTTTCTCCTCCCTCACCACCACCTCATCATGACCACACCCTCACTGCCTCACCACCCTCTCCCCCTCCCCTGATGACCACACTACAGGTGATGGCCTCACTCCTCTGAGACTAACTTGAATGGTTGTTGTTGTTGTAGCCATAAAGACATACATCTGGAGAGTGTTGTGATGTCTGGGGAGTGTTGTGACGTCTGGGGAGGTGTGACGTCTGGGGAGTGACGTCTGGGGAGTGTTGTGATGTCTGGGAGGTAGGACGTCTGGCAGTGTTGTGACGTCTGGGGAGTGTTGTGACGTCTGGGGAGTGTTGGATGTCTGGGGGAGTGTGGGATGTCTGGGGAGTGTACGTCTGGGGATGTAGATGTCTGGGGAGTTTTGGATGTCTGGGGAGTGTTGTGACGTCTGGGGAGGTTGGGACGTCTGGGGAGGTTTGGATGTCTGGAGAGTGTGGATGTCTGGGCAGTGTTGTGACGTCTGGGGAGGTTGTGACGTCTGGGGAGTGTTGTGACGTCTGGGAGTGTTGGACGTCTGGGGAGGTTGTGATGTCTGGGGAGTGTTGTGACGTCTGAGTGTTGTGACGTCTGGGGAGGTTGTGACGTCTGGGAGGTTGTGATGTCTGGGGAGTGTTGTATGTCTGGGGAGTGTTGTGACGTCTGGGGTGTTGTGATGTTCGGGGGTGTTGTGATGTCTGGGGATTGTTGACGTCTGGGGAGGTTGTGATGTCTGGGGAGTGTTGTGATGTCAGAGTTGTGACGTCTGGGGAGGTTGTGATGTCTGGGAGTGTTGATGTCTGGGGAGTGTTGTGATGTCTGGGGAGGTTGTGATGTCTGGGGAGTGTGCTGACGTCTGGGCAGTGTTGTGACGTCTGGGGAGTGTTGTGACGTCTGGGGAGTTGTGATGTCTGGGGAGGTTGTGATGTCTGGGAGGTTGTGACGTCTGGGAGGTTGTGGATGTCTGGGAGTGTTGTGATGTCTGGGGAGTTGGATGTCTGGGGAGTGTTGGACGTCTGGGGAGGTTGTGACGTCTGGGGAGTGTTGTGATGTCTGGGGAGTGTTGTGATGTCTGGAGAGGTTGTGATGTCTGGGCAGTGTGGTGACGTCTGGGAGGTTGACGTCTGGGGAGTGTTGTGACGTCTGGGGAGGTTGTGATGTCTGGAGGTTGGACGTCTGAGGTTGTGACGTCTGGGGGAGTTAGTGACGTCTGGGGAGTGTTGTGATGTCTGGGGGAGTGTTAGATGTCTGGGGAGGTTGTGACGTCTGGGGTGTTGTGATGTCTGGGGAGTGTGATGTCTGGGGATTGTTGTGATGTCTGGGGAGTGTTGTGATGTCTGGGGAGTGTTGTGATGTCTGGGGAGGTTGTGATGTCTGGGGAGTGTTGTGATGTCTGGGAGTGTTGTGATGTCTGGGGAGGTTGTGATGTCTGGGAGGTTGTGATGTCTGGGGAGTGTTGTGGATGTTCAGGAGGTGTGTTGATAAGCGCAGATATGTGAGGTCGTGCTAACCTAACCTAATCTAACCTAACCTAACCTAACCTAACCTGACCTAACCTAACCTGACCTAACCTAACCTAACCTGACCTAACCTGACCTGACCTAACCTGACCTAATGAGTTCTCCAAGAGGTCCCCACACACCCACCTCGCCCAAACTGTCTAGAATTAAACCAATGAATAAGAAAGAGAAGGTGGGTGTAAGAGGCTGTTATTCACCCTGAGGGAACAGTAATGAAAACTAAATGTACGATTTTGTTTATTTTTAGGTTTTATAAGATTTTCTCGAGAATTTGTTTATTTTTTTTTTTATTATTTTTTGGGGGTGGTAAATGTCTCTCCCCCTCCCCTTGACTTGGAGTAAATGTTAACGTCAACTTATATAACCTAACCTACCCTAACCTAACCTAATTCCAAACTTAACCTACCCTAACCTACCTCCCTTTGTTAATTTAATTCTTGTTCTAGTGGAACAATTAGCCTGGTGGCCATTATAGTCATCCTTGTGAAATATGAATAAGTTAATAAGGCCGTTTTGCATAAATTTGTAGCCAGGATGAATAAGAATTTCATTCACTTATTTTTTTTTCATTTTGGGGAGGGTGGTGGTGGTGGTGGTGGTGGTGGTGGTGGTGGTAGTGGTGGTGGTGGTGGTCGTGTTGTTGTTGTTGTTGTTGTTGTTGTTGTTAGGCATCCATCAGCTTACGTCACTTACATAGAACTCTTTTTAATTGTATTTTTTTCTCACACAGATATTAACGCCTTTTGTTTAAACCTGAGAGAGAGAGAGAGAGAGAGAGAGAGAGAGAGAGAGAGAGAGAGAGAGAGAGAGAGAGAGAGAGAGAGAGACAGACAGACAGACAGACAGACAGAACAGACAGACGGACAGACAGACAGACATAAAGAGGATAACCATCCCACCACTACTTAAACATTAACCCTCATATCATCACCATAAATCTAGCACCACCTCACCTCACCCCTCTCACCTGCCCTCTCCTCCTCTCACCTCCGCCCTCTCACCCCTCTCCTTCCCTCTCCACCGGGCCAGATATATTCTAAACTATTTTAAAGCCATATAGACCCATCTGAATGCATATACAGGGTGTCACAGAAAAATGTCCCTGTCTCTCTGTCTGCTGCCTGCCTCCTCCTCTCTGCCTGCTGCCTGCTCCCCTCCTCTCTGCCTGCTGCCTGCTCCCCCCCTCTCTGCCTGCTCCCTGCCTCCCTCCAACTCACACTGTATCAGGGAGTAGGCAGAGAGGTAGGGAAACAGGGAGCAGGGAGAGAGGGAGGCAGGGTGCAGGGAGGCAGGGAGCAGGCAGTGAGGGAGGGACATGTTTCTGGGACACCCTGTAGTATATATGAGTGTGTTTATATGAGTGTGTATATATGACTGCGTATATATATGAGTGTGTATATATGACTGCGTATATATATGAGTGTGTATATGAGTGTGTATATAGGACTGCGTATATATATGAGTGTATATATGACTGCGTATATATATGAGTGTGTATGTCCATAACATCAATACACATTCACCAGATTTATATCAGTGACTTATGATCCAATTTCTATAGTTTATATTAGTACCAGAGGTGAGGTCGTCTGTTCCTCATACACACTACATTTATGGGTGCCTGAAGTTAATCCTCGAGCTGAAGTTAATCCTCTAGTTAATCCTAGAGCTGAAGTTAATCCTCGAACCTCTTGTCCTTTTTAGAACCTTTATGAGTGCATGAAGTTAATTCTCGACTTGAAGTTAATCCTCTAGCTGAAGTTAATCCTCTAGCTGAAGTTAATCCTCTAGAAGTTAATCCTCGAACCTCTTGCCTTTTAGAACCTTTTATATGCATGAAGTTAATTCTCGACTTGAAGTTAATCCTCTAGCTGAAGTTAATCCTCTTGCTGAAGTTAATCCTCCAGCTGAAGTTAATCCCCTAGCTGAAGTTAATCCTCTGCTGAAGTTAACTCTAGCTGAAGTTAATCCCCTAGCTGAAGTTAATCCTCCAGCTGAAGTTAATCCTCTAGCTGAAGTTAATCCCCAGCTGAAGTTAATCCCCTAGCTGAAGTTAATCCTGGAATCTCTTGTTGTTTCAGGAGATGGGTGAGGACGTGTTCTCCCCGGAGCAACAGATGGCGCTGCTTAACGCCTCGGGACACGAACCCAGACTGTGGGAGCCGGTGTCACCCAACCAACACACCTATATTGGCATATACCTTATTGTTGTGGGTGAGTCTCTACCTCCTCTTCTTTCTCCTCCTCTTCCCTTCCTCTTCCTCCCTCCTCTTCCTCCCTCTTCTCCTCCTCTTCCTCCCTTTCTTTGTTTACCCTCCTCTTCTGTCTTCCTCCCCCCATTCCTCCTTCTCCTCTTCCTTTTTTCTTTACCTTTCTATTGCTTCTTCTTCCTTCTCCTCTTTTATTCACCCCCTCTTCTTCCTTCCCTCCCTCAGGTATCCTCCTCATCCTCCTCTTCCTCTTCCTTCTTTCTCCTCCCTTTCTTCCCCTTTACTGTTTCCTTCTCGTCATTCTCTCCACGAGGCATTACCACTTTCTGATGAGTTTGCCACTAAAGGACTTCCATAAATATCCTACTTGATTATCCTTACGATCCTTTGATATCCTTCTAGTTAGTGGTGGTTATCCTAGAGTCCTTCCTGTTAACAGTATCATTCAGGTTCCTGTTAACAGTATCCTTCAGGCTCCTGTTAACAGTATCCTTCAGGCTCCTGTTAACAGCATCCTTCAGGCTCCTGTTAACAGTATCCTTCAGGCTCCTGTTAACAGTATCCTTCAGGCTCCTGTTAACAGTATCCTTCAGGCTCCTGTTAACAGCATCCTTCAGGCTCCTGTTAGCATCCTTCAGGCCCTGTTAACAGTATCCTTCAGGCTCCTGTTAACAGCATCCTTCAGGCTCCTGTTAACAGCATCTCAGCCATCAGTATCCTTCCGGCTCCTGTTAACAGTATCCTTCAGGCCCTCGCCTGTTAACAGTATCCTTCAGGCTCCTGGTAACAGTATCCTTCAGGCCCTGTTAACAGTATCCTTCAGGCTCCTGTTAACAGTATCCCAGGCCCTGTTAACAGTATCCTTCAGGCTCCTGGTAACAGTATCCTTCAGGCTCCTGTTAACAGTATCCCAGGCTCCTGTAACAGTATCCTTCAGGCTCCTGTTAACAGCATCCTTCAGGCTCCTGTAACAGTATCCTTCAGGCTCCCGTTAACAGTATCCTTCAGGCCCTGTTACGCATCCTTCAGCTCCTGTTAACAGCATCCTTCAGGCCCTGTTAACAGCATCCTTCAGGCTCCTGTTAACAGGATCCTCAGGCCCTGTTAACAGATCCCGGCCCTGTTAACAGTATCCTCCAGGCCCTGTTAACAGTATCCTTCAGGCTCCCTGTACAGTATCCTTCAGGCCCCTGTTAACAGCATCCTTCAGGCCCTGTACAGTATCCTTCAGGCTCCTGTTAACAGCATCCTTCAGGCTCCTGTTAACAGCATCCTTCAGGCTCCTGTTAACAGTATCCTTCAGGCTCCTGTTAACAGTATCCTTCAGGCTCCTGTTAACAGCATCCTTCAGGCTCCTGTTAACAGTATCCTTCAGGCTCCTGTTAACAGTATCCTTCAGGCTCCTGTTAACAGCATCCTTCAGGCTCCTGTTAACAGTATCCTTCAGGCTCCTATTAACCGTATCCTTCAGGCTCCTGTTAACAGTATCCTTCAGGCTCCTGTTAACAGCATCCTTCAGGCTCCTGTTAACAGCATCCTTCAGGCTCCTGTTAACAGCATCCTTCAGGCTCCTGTTAACAGCATCCTTCAGGCTCCTGTTAACAGTATCCTTCAGGCTCCTGTTAACAGTATCCTTCAGGCTCCTGTTAACAGCATCCTTCAGGCTCCTGTTAACAGTATCCTTCAGGCTCCTGTTAACAGTATCCTTCAGGCTCCTGTTAACAGTATCCTTCAGGCTCCTGTTAACAGCATCCTTCAGGCTCCTGTTAACAGTATCCTTCAGGCTCCTGTTAACCTTCAGGCTCCTGTTAACAGTATCCTTCAGGCTCCTGTTAACAGTATCCTTCAGGCTCCTGTTAACAGTATCCTTCAGGCTCCTGTTAACAGTATCCTTCAGGCTCCTGTTAACAGTATCATTCAGGCTCCTGTTAACAGTATCCT
>NW_024742772.1:220000-237500 GCF_018991925.1 Homarus americanus
GACTACTATATGTATATTGTATTGTAGGAGTAGTGGGGGGGGGTTAGTAGTGGTAGTGTGGTGGTGGTGTGGTAGTGGTGGTGGGGTGGTAGTGTGGTGGTGGTGTGGTAGTGGTGGTGTGGTAGTGGTAGAGTGGTGGTGGGGTGGTGGTAGAGGGTGGGTGGCAGTGGTGGTGTGGTAGTGGTAGAGTGGTGGTGGGTGGTGGTAGTGGTGGTGGTGGTGGCAGAGTGGTGAGGTGGTAGTTGTGTATGTGGTGGTAGGGGTGGTAGTGGTGGTGGGTAGTGGTAGGTGGTAGTGGTAGGGGGTGGTAGTGGTGGTGTGGTAGTGGTGGTGGGGTGGTAGTGGTGGTGGGGTGGTAGTGGTGTGGTGTGGTAGGTGGTGTCATATCTAACGGACCCTCGATATAACGGACTTCCCTCTACACATAGTCCGTTAAATAGAGGTTTCACTATAGACTGTTACATGTTGCTAAAGTTTTGGGCCAACGGGTTAACTTTGATGAAATTCGTTCTTATTGCGTTTGTGTTTCACTAGGGCGGGGATTATAGGGATTTGTGGGGATTTATTGGGATTTGCGGGGATTTATTGGGATTTGTGGAGATTTATTGGGATTTGTGGGGATTTATTGGGATTTGCGGGGATTTATTGGGATTAATGGGGAATTATTGGGATTTATAGGGAATTACAGAGAATTGTGGGAAATTATGGGGATTTGTGAGGATTTATGGGGATTTATGAGAAATTATAGGGATTTATGCTGAATTATGAGGATTTGTGGTGAATTATGAGGAATTATTGGGATTAACGGGGAAATATGGGGATTTATGAACGTATTTATATATCACTGAAATCCCTCTGTACAGGATTTCAGTGGAGGGGATTACATTGGTGAAGGATTATGTAGTGCAGTAGAATGTCTACAAGTATCTATATATAACTTTATCTAAGGCATTACATACAGACAGACAGACAGACATACATACATACATACATACATACATACATACATACATACATACTTTGATCACACGTTACAGCAGGAGGTAGGAGAAGGTTTCCTCTTCTTTGAGAAAATTGGATAGGAAATGACATTGTCAGTTGGGGAATTGTACTAACAACCCCTCTCTCTCTCTCTCTCTCTCTCTCTCTCTCTCTCTCTCTCCTTCGTCAGGTGGCTGTATGGAGACTTCGGCTGCCAGTACTACGCCTTCATGGGCTTCCTGATGGGGATAGCCAACCTGACGACGCTCCTGATGATAGCCCTCGACCGCTACCTGGTTACCTGCAGGCATGACCTCCGTGAGTACCTGGTCTACCTGGCTTCACCTAGTACTACCATCAGTTTGGGTTAGGTTAGGTTTAGCTTCGGTTAGGTTAGGTTAGGTTAGGTTAAATCAGGTCATTAAGCATATATCACAACGACCCATTTACACTTTCAACACACATCCAATCAGTTTCCTCATACAACCTCGTTCCCAGTACAACCAGACGACCAATTCACCTCCCCCTCCCCCATCCCCCGAATCGTGTTTACATCGAGGTTCATTATGTTACGTTGTGTTGTATCAATGAATCAACTGGGAAAAAAAAAACAATTATAATGGACAATGTTATATAGGCTAAGCTGAGATCATCCTGGGATAACAAGACTCTGAATAAGCTAATTGTGTTGTGGTCTTTGTGTGATGCCTCCTCCCCCACACCCTCCTTCCCCCACACTCCCTCCTTCCCCACACTCCCTCCTTCCCCCCACACACCTCCTCCAACTCTCTCCCTCCCCACACTGGGATCTGACAGCATTGGTTGGTGACTATCTCGTCTCAAATAACTTATAGTAGGTCATTAGAAAGTAAGTAGTATGGTAGTAGGTAATGGTTGTGGGTGTTGGTAAGCAGAATAGATCATCGTCTCTGGTAATATTGTGAAAGTTGACTGTACAGGTAAGTAACAATTAATAATACTTTTCCAGGTGTTCATATCTCATTATCATACTAAATAATGTATAAATATCAAATAAGTATGATTTCTATTATACTATTATGATAATCTACCATCGTTATCGTTATAGATAAATAAAATAAAATTATTAAACATTAATATTCAAAGACGAGTTGTTGTTATGATGTGACGTCACGATACACTGTAGGCTCGCTGGCGTGACGTCACAATGTTAAATTAATCCCGGGGAATCAACTAAAGTTATTTATCGGTTTTACATACATCATAAACTTATTTCTTGATGATATTAATATAAATATATTTTTAATTCATTTACTTGGGGGTTTAAGGGTCAATAAAGGTTAAAATTGGGTTAATAAACAGGACTGGTAAGAAGAAAAAAAATAGTGGGATTTTTTTTATTTTCCAGAAACAAGTCTACAAAATTTACTCCATATTTTTCCCCTAAGTTCAGTGCCCAGATAGGAATGGAGGACAGAGAGAGAGTGTAGATAACGTTGCCATGGTTGCCCCTCGCCTCAACACAGACTTTCGCTCTGTTGGTTTGGCTAGGAGCGTGGTGGCTAAGAGTACAGTGACTAGGAATACAGTGGCTAGGAGTACAGTGACTAGGAGTACAGTGACTAGGAATACAGTGACTAGGAATACAGTGGCTAGGAATACAGTGGCTAGGAATACAGTGACTAGGAATACAGAAGTATAGTTAGATTAGACAGAGACAGATAGACAGACACACAGACAGACAGACACAAACAAGACCTACAGTACACGAGGCTCAGTAGCATCACTATCTATATAATTATGGCAGATACAATTAATTACTGCACATAGATATTGATGGTAGGGTATTTTCACGTCACCTATCTATCTATCTAATCTATCTAATCTATCTATCTAATCTATCTATTCTATCTATTCTATCTATCTATCTAATCTATCTATCTAATCTATCTATCTATTCTATCTAATCTATCTAATCTATCTAATCTATCTATCTAATCTATCTAATCTATCTATTCTATCTATCTATCTAATCTATCTACCTAATCTATCTAATCTATCTATTCTATCTATATATCTAATCTATCTAATCTATCTATCTATCTAATCTATCTATCTAATCTATCTAATCTATCTATTCTATCTATCTATCTAATCTATCTAATCTATCTAATCTATCTATCTAATCTATCTATTCTATCTATCTATCTAATCTATCTATCTAATCTATCTATCTAATCTATCTAATCTATCTATTCTATCTATCTATCTAATCTATCTAATCTATCTATCTAATCTATCTAATCTATCTATCTAATCTATCTAATCTATCTATCTAATCTGTCTATCTATCTAATCTATCTATCTAATCTATCTATCTAATCTATCTAATCTATCTATCTAATCTATCTAATCTATCTATCTAATCTGTCTATCTATCTAATCTATCTTCACAGCACCACTAGACACGTCATAAAACAATAAAAGAAATTAATTGTATCAAAAAATAACTCTTGCCCGTTTCCTTGTGTTTTGGTTAGGTTAGGTTGTGTTTTGGTTAGGTTAGGTTGTGTTTTGGTTAGGTTAGGTTGTGTTTTGGTTAGGTTAGGTTGTGTTTTGGTTAGGTTAGGTTGTGTTTTGGTTAGGTTAGGTTGTGTTTTGGTTAGGTTAGGTTGTGTTTTGGTTAGGTTAGGTTGTGTTTTGGTTAGGTTAGGTTGTGTTTTAGGTTAGGTTAGGTTGTGTTTTGGTTAGGTTGGGTTGTGTTTAGGTTAGGTTAGGTTGTGTTTTGGTTAGGTTAGGTTAGGTTAGGTTGTGTTTTGGTTAGGTTAGGTTGTGTTTTGGTTAGGTTAGGTTGTGTTTTGGTTAGGTTAGGTTGTGTTTTGGTTAGGTTAGGTTGTGTTTAGTTAGGTTAGGTTGTGTTTGTTAGGTTAGGTTGTGTTTAGGTTAGGTTAGGTTGTGTTTGTTAGGTAGGTTGTGTTTTGTTAGTTAGGTTGTGTTTAGGTAGGTTAGGTTGTGTTTTGGTAGGTTAGGTTGCGTTTGGTTTAGGTTAGGTTAGGTTAGCGCTCAAGGTTGTAAAGTCGATATGTTCAAACTGCAAAACCTCTCAACCCCTACCCACCTTCACACACACACACACACACACACATACACACACACACATACACACACACACACTGCCTGGGACGTGTAGTGTCAACTTTAACTCAGTAAACAATAATATTCTCTCAATGTATTGTTCGCATGTTGAGAAAATTTCATTCTTATTGGAAACGAACTGAAGCACCTAAATGAACCACCTAAATGAACCACCTAAATAAACCACCTAAATGAACCACCTATGAACCACTAAATGAACCACCTAAATGAACCACCTAAATAAACCACCTAAATGAACCACCTAAATGAACCACCTAAATGAACCACCTAATGAACCACCTAAATGAACCTAAATGAACCACCTAAATAAACCACCCAAAATAAACCACCTAAATGAACCATGTTGCCTCAGCTAGGAAAGTAGAGCAACAGCGTTAAATGAGTCTATACGGGTAGGAGAAGGTGAGAGATGAGGTAAGGAATCTCATTAACCTGTTTCTCTCAGCAATATCTACAGGAGAGGGGGGGAAGGGGGAAGGAGGGGAGGGGGGAAGGAGGGAGGAGGAGGGAAGGATATCTTTCTAGGGTGTTCTATATCTATATCATAAGTTTACTGACAGCACGAGTATAATTCTATCCAACAGTCATAAATTATCCAAACACAAGTTATGATTATCCAACTAATTTATCCATTCCAATCCCTAAAACCTTATCCAACTTTCACAATTATTTTAACAAACCTCGCAAAACTATGCAACAAACAGCCAAATTAACCACCAAACACCGCCAAACTTACCACTAAACACCGCCAAATTAACCACCAAACGCCAACCACCAAACACCGCAAGAGTACGAATTATTGGTGATGTAAGATGGCAGGTAGAGGGGGAGGGGGGAGGGGGAGGTAGAGGAGGGTGGGGGGAGGGAGAGGCGGAGGAGGGTTGGGAGGGGAGAGGGGGAGGGGGATAGTGAGACAGGAGGAACGGCAGTCATAACATGTGGGATAGTGGCGGTGAGTGTTATATGCCAGCTGGGAGGGAAGACCAGCTGTGTGGGGAAGACCAGCTGTGGGGGAGACCAGCTGTGTGGGGAGACCAGCTGTGTGGGGAGACCAGCTGTGTGGGGGAGACCAGCTGTGTGGGGGGAGACCAGCTGTGTGGGGGAACCAGCTGTGTGGGAGACCAGCTGTGTGGGGGAGCCAGCTGTGTGGGGGGAGCCAGCTGTGTGGGGGAGCCAGCTGTGTGGGGAGACCAGCTGTGTGGGGGAGACCAGCTGTGTGGGGAGACCAGCTGTGTGGGGGGGCCAGCTGTGGGGGACCAGCTGTGGGGGAGACCAGCTGTGTGGGGAGACCAGCTGTGTGGGGAGACCAGCTGTGTGGGGAGACCAGCTGTGTGGGGAGACCAGCTGGGAGGAGACCAGCTGTGTGGGGAGACCAGCTGTGTGGGGGGCCAGCTGTGGGGAGACCAGCTGTGTGGGGGAGACCAGCTGTGTGGGGAGACCAGCTGTGTGGGGAGACCAGCTGTGTGGGGAGACCAGCTGTGTGAGACCAGCTGTGTGGGGAGACCAGCTGTGGGGAGACCAGCTGTGTGGGGAGACCCAGCTGTGTGGGGAGACCAGCTGTGTGGGGGAGACCAGCTGTGTGGGGAGACCAGCTGTGGGGGGGAGCCAGCTGTGTGGGGAGACCAGCTGTGTGGGGGGGAGACCAGCTGTGTGGGGAGACCAGCGTGTGTGGGGGAGACCAGCTGTGTGGGGAGACCAGCTGTGTGGGGGGAGACCAGCTGTGTGGGGGAGACCAGCTGTGTGGGGAGACCAGCTGTGGGGGAGACCAGCTGTGTGGGGGAGACCAGCTGTGTGGGGAGACCAGCTGTGGGTGAGACCAGCTGGGAGGGAGACCAGCTGTGGCGGGAGACCAGCTGTGTGGGGAGACCAGCTGTGTGGGGAGACCAGCTGTGGTGGGGGAGACCAGCTGGGGGGGGAGACCAGCTGTGGGTGAGACCAGCTGGGAGGGGGAGACCAGCTGTGGGGAGACCAGCTGTGTGGGGGAGACCAGCTGTGTGGGGGGCCAGCTGGGTGGGGGAGACCAGCTGTGTGGAGACCAGCTGGGAGGAGACCAGCTGTGGGGGAGACCAGCTGTGAGGGGGAGACCAGCTGTGTGGGGAAGACCAGCTGTGTGGGTAATTATTAGATTAGATAGATAGATAGATAGATACACAGACAGACTAGATATTCATTCCTTCAGAAGAACAATAACAATAACTGAATCCAGACAGCGTTCTCTACCCCCCACCAGCGAGGATAGAGTCTCCCCTGAGCTCGAAAGACACGATAATGGCAGCATTGGGTGAGATAAATTCTTAACATAATGGCCGATTTGCTCACCTGAGTCTTCCCAGGTACGGAACAAAAGCTGAGACCACGGGGATAGTTTGTTGTGGATCCTACCTGTGTTACCTCACCTGGCCTTACCTGACCAGCCTCACCTAACATAACATAACCTAACATAACCAAACCTGATCTAACCTAACCGAAAATAACCTAACTTAATAGTCTAAACTGACCTGACCTCACCTGACCTGACCTAACCTAATCTAACCTGGTAATTAAGGTGTGTCAGTGCTGGTTACCTGGTTTATGGCCACTCCTCTAAACAAGCTCAACAACCAATTAGCACTCCTTGTTATATCTCAAACACCAAACGTTATTAGTGTCGATAATTATAGAGTACTACAGCCTAAAACAACCCTTATGATACACAGACTAACTAATTATATGTTCTAAGTCATTTTAAGGTCATTACTATAAACAAAGGTTAATTTTTCTTCATACACTGATCATAAAACTTGTTGACATTCTATACTTCATACAGGTAAGGCTTCATTTAACAATGTTCAAAACACATCATTAAAAATTAGTTGAGTTAATGATTAAGTTAAACGCTGACCCATAAATTAAAACAGATGATTATTATAAGAAAAAAAATAGTATAAAAACTCATAATGTGGGAAACTATTACATTCCTTCAGAGATCAAACACCGACACGCCGTCACGAAAGACGTCTTAAGAACACACAGGTGAGGCTAGCCGGGTCACCTGCCGGATGAATAACCCGGCAGTGGTCGCTACAATGTAACAACAGGGCTACATTTCTTGGCCCACCTCTCCCGACTTGGCCTCTCCCCCAGCCGGCCCCCGCCCTCCCTCCCCTACTCAACCCTCCCCTCTTACCTCCTCTGACCCGGGTTTGCCTCCCTCCCCTGACATGCCCCTCCCCCCCACCCACCACCCGTGTCAGTCATATGATGGTTCGTGGACACGGGTCAGGCGTGTCTCTCTCCGTCTCATGTTGTCTTATCGCAGACATTCACTTATTCTTTCTTTCTTTCTTTCTTTCTTTCTTTCTTTCTTTCTTCTTTCTTCCTTTTCCCTCTCTCTCAGTTACGCTTTATCTATCAGTCGCACTCTATGATGACCTCTCTCTCTCTTTTCTCTCTCTCTCTCTTCTCTATCGTTGGATTGGGTTGGGTTAGGACATTTATGATACTATCACTACAAGGCAATTACTCTTATCTGTACCTTATTATCCAGGTGCGGTGGCGGAGTGGGTACAGCTCTCGGCTTCAGTCCCCAAGATCACAGGTTCGATCCCGGGGTACAATTTAAGTCCTCCTAACTGTAAATGGGTACCTAACTAACCCTAACAACTACTGTAACTAACCTTACTTGACCAGACCTAACCAAACCCTAACCTAACCTAACTTTACAATTTGGGGAACAGGCAGTGGTCAAGCCAGTGCCAACCATGTTAAAATCCGCCACTGCCTATGGACCTCCCCACCCCCACCTCCCACCTCACACCCCACACCTCTACACCCCACCTCCACACCCCCACACCTCTACCCCACCTCCACACCCCCACACACCTCCACACCCCTCTCCACCCCACCCCCCACCTCCCACACCCCCCCACCCCCCCTCCCACCCCCACACCCCCACACCCCCACCTCCACCCCCCTCCCACACCCCCACCCCACACCTCCCACACCCCACACCCCCTCCCTCCCCCTCTCTCCCCCACACCTCCCCACCTCCCCCCCACCCCCACACCTCCCACACCCCCACCTCCCCCCCCACACCCCCCCACCTCCCCACCCCCCCACCCCCACACCCCCTCCCTCCCCCACACCTCCCCACCCCCACCCCCACACCTCCCCACCCCCCACCCCCACACCTCCCACCCCCCACACCTCCCCACACACCCCACACCTCCCTCCCACACCTCCACACACCCCACACCCCCCACACCCCTCCACACCCCCACACACCTCCACCTCCACCTCCACCCCCACCACCTCCACACCCCCACACACCTCCCACCCCCACACCTCCCTCCACACCCCCACACACACCCCCCTCTACTCTTAATATTAATAGTGTTTTGTGTGTCTTTGATGTCTTCCTGATAATATGTTTTGTTTTCCTCTCCCTTTACGCTGCAGAGTACACCTGGGGTAAGGCTTAATGAGAGAGAGAGAGAGAGAGAAGAGAGAGAGAGATTTCTTTGTTTACATAATTATAATCTTGCCTCTGTTCCTGATTTATTAAGTAGAATTAAGCATAACAATAATAATAACAACAACAACAACAATAATGATAATAATAATAATAATAATAATAATAATAATAATAATAATAATAATAATAATAATAATAATAATAATAATAATAATAATAATAATAATAAAAACAATAATAATTACCATACTATATCACAATAAAAGTATAAGTTAATCTAAGCAGTATAAGTTATAATAAATTTCCTTGAAGCATCGAGCCACAAACAGAAGCTCATTCACACTCCTGTTCGAATCAGTATTGAACCCAAACGAGATACTCCACCTGTCCGGAGCCTCGTTCTAGTGGTTCGGTGTGTGTGTGTGTGTGTGTGGTACTTTCTCCTGTAGCTATGACACCCTACCTAACTCTAACTTCTTCCCTAACCTGACCTGACCCTACCTACTACACCAAAACCCCCAACCTTAACAAACCAATCCCAACTTTCTTCTTTCTTTCTTTATCTTTCTTTCTTTATTTACCTTACGTTATATTTCAGGAGGGAAGATGACCTACAAAACTTACTATCAAATGATCGCCTTCATCTGGCTGTGGTCTCTCTTCTGGTCAGTCTGTCCACTCCTCAGCTGGGCCAGGTGAGTGTGGGGTACAGTTGTGTGGGGTACAGGTGAGTATGTGTGGGGGTATAGGTGAGTGTGTGGGGGACAGTTGTGTGTGTGGGGGGTACAGGTGAGTATGTGTGGGGTATAGAGTGTGTGGGGGTAAGGTGAGTGTGTGAGGGAAGGTGGTGTGTGAGGGTGCAGGTAGTGTGTGTGGGTACAGGTGAGTGTGTGTGGGGGTCAGGTGAGTGTGTGTGTGTGGGCACAGGTGGTGTGTGGGGGTACAGGTGGTGTGTGGGGTACAGGAGTGTGTGGGGGAAAGGTAGTGTGTGGGGGTACGAGATGATGTATGGGGTACAGTGTGTTGTGTGGGGTACAGGTGAGTGTGTGTGGGAGTACAGGTGGTGTGTGGGGGTACAGGTGATGTGTGGGGGACAGGTGAGTGTGTGAGGTACAGGTGAGTGTGTGGGGGTACAGGTGAGTGTGTGGGGAGTGGGTAGTGTGTGGGGTACAGGTGAGTGTGTGTGGGGTACAGGTGGTGTGTGGGGGTACAGGTGGTGTGTGGGGTACAGTGGTGTGTGGGGTGAAATGGTGTGTGGGGTTACAGGTGGTGTGTGGGGTACAGGTGAGTGTGTGGGGGTACAGGTGGTGTGTGGGGCTGGTGGGTGTGTGGGGGTACAGGTGAGTGTGTGGGGTACAGGTGGAGTGTGGGGGTATTAGGTGTTGTGTGGGTGGGGTGAGTGTGTGGGGTACAGGTGAGTGTGGGGGTACAGGTGTGGTGTGAGTGTGTGGGTACAGGTGTGTGTTGTGCATGGTGAGGGTAAAGGTGTGTGGGGGGTACAGGTGAGTGTGTGGTACAGGTAGTGTGTGGGGTACAGGTGAGGTGTGTGTGGGGGTACAGGTGAGTTTGTGTGGGGGTACAGGTGAGTGTGTGGGTGCAGGTAGTGTGTGGGGGTACAGGTGAGTGTGTGGGGGTGCAGGTGAGTGTGTGGGGTACAGGTGGTGTGTGGGTACAGGTGGTGTGTGTGGGGCTGGTGTGTGTGTGGGGTACAGGTGAGGTGTGTGGGGGATGCAGGTGAGTGTGTGTGGGGGCAAGGTGAGTGTAAGTATATGAGTGTGTGGGTGAGGGGGTACAGGAGTGTGTGTGGGGTACAGGTGAGTGTGTACAGGTGAGTGTGTGGGGGACAGGTGAGTGTGTGGGCAGCAGGTGGTATGTGGGGGCAACAGGTGAGTGTAAGAGTGTGGAGGGCACAGGTGAGTGTGTGGGGGGGACAGGTGAGTGTGTGGGGACAGGTGATGTGGAGGTACATGAGTGTGTGTGAGTGGTACAGGTGAGTGTGGGGTACAGGAGTGTGTGGGGTACAGGGTGTGTGGGGGTACAGGAGTGTGGGGGTACAGAGTGTGTGGGGTGTACAGGTGGAGTGTGTGTGAGGTACAGGGTGTGTGGGGTGTACAGGAGTGTGTGGGGGCAGGTAGTGTGTGGGGGGCACAGGTGAGTGTGTGTGGGGTACAGGTGTGTGTGTGGGGGGTGCAGGTGAGTGTGTGGGGGCACAGGTGAGTGTGTGGGGGTGCAGGTGAGTGTGTGGGGTACAGGTGAGTGTGTGGGGGTGCAGGTGAGTGTGGGGGGTACAGGTGAGTGTGGGGTACAGGTGAGTGTGGGGGTACAGGTGAGTGTGTGGGGGTACAGGTGAGTGTGTGTGGGGGTGGTACAGGTGTGTGTGTGTGTCTATAAGCCTTAAGTTTATCACCTAATCACCATAAGCTACTAACTGATCTTTCCTGTGATGGTGGTGGTAGTGGTGATGATGACAGTATAATAGCAATAGTAATGATAGTAATAATAGTAGTGATGAAAGTAATAGTGGTGGTGGTAGTGGTAGTAGAAGTGGTAGCGATGGTTGTTGATGGGGTGTGGTGGTGGTAGTGGTAGTAGAAGTGGTAGCGATGGTGGATGGTGGTATGGTGGTGGTAGTGGTGGTGGTAGTGGTAGTAGTGCTAGCAAGTGTCAGCAGTACAGCTTATGAAGAAGTGCCGAGTGTGTTGGTGAAGGGAGAAGAACAATGTAATAGGGAGAGCTAGACCTTTGTGGGGGGCTCTTGTGTGGGGTGGTGGGGTTCTGGGGTGGGGTGGTGGGGGCCCTTGTGTGGGAGTGGTGGGGTTCCAGGTGTGGGGGCCGTGGGGGTGGTGGGGGCTCTTGTGTGGGGTGGGGGTCTTGTGGGAGTGGTGGGGGCTGTTGTGAGTAGTGGGGGTCCCTGTGGGGTGGTGGGAGTCCCTGTGTGGGGGTGGTGGGGGGTCCCTTGTGTGAGTGGTGGGCCTGTGGGGGCCTGTGTGTGGGGCTCTTGTGTGGGTGGTGGGGTCTGTTCTGGCAGTGGGGCCCTGTGTGTGGGGAGTTCTTGTGTGTGGGGGTTCTTGTGAGTGGTCCGGCTCTGTGTGTGTGTCTGTGGGGCCCTTGTGTGGTGGGTCGTTGTGTGGTGGTGGGGGCCTTGTGAGTAGGTTCTTGTGTGGGGTGGTGGGGTCCCTTGTGTGTCGTGGGAGAGGCCTTTGTGGCGCTGACCGTATTAGTTTAGTGAAGGAGCAAACAAAACCATAAAGTAGGTGGAAGGGCAACTCGAGTCAGCAGCTGTGAGGAGAGACAAGGAGAGACCAGGGGAGATAAAGAGGACGGGAGAGATAAAGAGAGACAGAGATAAAGAGAGACAGAGAGAGGGATAGAAAAGGAACAGAGAGATAAAGAGAGACAGGGAGAGACAAGAGAAGGAAAGAGATGGAGAGGAGCAGGGAGAGACAAGAGGCAGGGAGAGAGAGAGGGGACAGGGAGAGACAAGAGAGACAGGGAGAGAAAGAGACGGGAGATAGAGAGGGACAAAGAGAGACAGGAGAGAAAGAGACGGAACAGGGAGAGGTAGTTAGTAGTGAGGGAGGGTAGTGGTGGAGGTTAGTGGTGGTTGTAATAGTAGTGGTAGTAGTTGCTAGTAGTAGTGGTGGTGGTAGTGGCAGAGGTGGACCCAGTATGTATGTATGTATGTATGCATGTATGTATGTGTGTATGTATGTATGTATGTATGTATGTATGTATCTGTCTAGCCACCTATCTATCTGCCTACCTTACTCGCCTGTCTGCCTGTTTGTCTGTCTGTCAGTCTGCCTGTCCATCTGTCTGTCTGTCCTTCACAAACATTGTAATTAATATTGTTATCAAGGGAAGGAAGTGTGTTTATTGTGATGATGTCAGATGTATATAAATTAAGGTGACATTACGTGTACCCTGATAAAGTTATATTTTACCTGTATTTGGTTAGGTTAGGCAGGGTAGGCAGGGCAGGGCAGGGTCATGGTGGGTAGGGCTGGGCTGGGCTGGCTGGCTGGGCTGGGTAGGCAGGGCAGGGCTGGGCTGGGTAGTGGCTGGGCTGGGCTGGGTAGGGTGCAGGGCAGGGCAGTGGCTGGGCTGGGCAGGCAGGGCAGGGCAGTGGCTGGGCTGGGCTGGGCAGGCAGGGCAGGCTGGGCTGGGCTGGGCAGGCAGGGGCAGGGCAGGGCAGTGGGGCAGGCAGGGCAGGGCAGTGGGCAGGAGCAGGCAGGCAGGCAGTGGCTGGCTGGGCAGGCAGGCAGGGCAGTGGCTGGGCTGGGCAGGGCAGGGCAGGCAGGGCGTGGGCAGGGCAGGGCAGGGCAGTGGCAGGGCTGGGCAGGCAGGGCAGGGCAGGGCAGGGCAGGGGCAGGGCAGGGCAGGGCTGGGCTGGGCAGGGCAGGGTAGGGCAGGAGGGGCTGGGCGGGGCAGGCAGGGCCAGGCGGGCAGGGCTGGGCAGGGCAGGCAGGGCAGTGGCTGGGCTGGGCAGGGCAGGGCAGGGCAGTGGCTGGGCTGGGTAGGCAGGGCAGGGGTAGTGGCAGGGTTGCAGGGTAGGGCAGGCAGTGGCTGGGCTGGTGCAGGGCAGGGCAGGGGCAGCAGGGCTGGGCTGGGTAGGCAGGCAGGGTGGAGGGCAGGGCTGGGCTGGGCAGGCAGGGCAGTGGCAGGGCAGTGGCTGGGCTGCAGCAGGGCAGTGGCTGGGCTGGGCAGGGCAGGGCAGGGCAGGGCTGGGCTGGGCAGGCAGGGTGCAGGGCAGGGCTGGGCTGGGCAGTGGCAGGGCAGGCAGGGCTGCATGGGCAGGGCAGGGCAGGGCAGGGCTGGGCAGGGCTGGGCAGGGCAGGCAGGGCAGGGCAGGGCTGGGCAGCAGGGTGAGGCAGGCAGTGGCAGGGCAGCAGGCGGGCAGGCAGGGCAGGGCCAGCAGGGCAGGCAGGCAGGGGCAGGGCAGGGCAGGAGGCAGGCAGGGCAGTGGCTGGGCAGTGCAGGCAGGGCAGTGGCTGGGCAGGCAGGGCAGGCAGGGCAGGCAGTGGCAGCGGGCAGTGGCAGCTGGGCTGGGCAGGGCAGGCAGGGCAGTGGCTGGGCTGGGCAGGGCAGGGCAGGCAGGGCAGGCAGGCAGCAGGGCCATGGGCTGGGCAGGCAGGGCAGGGGCGTGGGGTAAAGTGGCTGGCAGGGCAGGGTGCAGGCAGGGCAGGGCAGGGCAGTGGCAGGGGCAGGGCAGGGCTGGGTCAGAGGCAGGCAGGGGGCAGCTGGGCAGGCAGGGCAGGGCAGGCAGGGCAGCGGCAGGGCAGGGCAGGGCAGGGCAGGGCAGGGCAGGCAGGGCGGCAGGCTGGGCAGGGCAGGGCAGGGTGCAGCGGGCAGGGCTGGGCTGGGCAGGGCTGGCAGGGCAGGGCAGGGCAGGGCAGGGCAGGGGCCGGGCTGGGCAGGCAGGGCAGGGCAGGGCTGGCAGGGCTGCAGGGCAGGCAGGGTGGGCAGGGCTGGGCAGGGCCAGCTGGCTGGGCAGGGCAGGGCAGGGCAGGGCTGGGCTGGGCAGGGCAGGGCAGTGGCGGCAGTAGGGCAGGGCAGTGGCTGGGCAGGGCAGGCAGGGCAGGCAGGGCAGGGCCTGGGCCACAGGGCAGGGCTGGCAGGGCAGGCAGGGCAGGGCAGAGCGGGGCAGGGCAGGGCAGGGCTGGGCTGGGCTGGGCAGGCAGGGCAGGGCAGTGGCTGGCTGGGCAGGGCAGGGTGAGGCAGAGTGGGGCAGGGCAGGGTGCAGGGCTGGGCTGGGCTGGGCTGGGCTGGGCAGGCAGGGCTGGGCAGGGGTAGGCAGGGCAGGGGCAGGTAGGGCAGGGCAGGCAGGGCTGGGCTGGGCAAGGGCAGGGCAGGGCAGGGCTGGGCAGGGCTGGGCAGGCAGGGCTGGCAGGGCAGTGGCTGGGCTGGGCTGGGTGCAGGGCAGGCAGGCAGGGCAGGGCAGTGGCTGGGCTGGGCTGGGCTGGGCAGGGCTGGTGCAGGCAGGGCAGGGCAGGGCAGGGCTGGGCTGGGCAGCTGGGCTGGGCTGGGCTGGGCTGGGCTGCAGGGCAGGGCAGGGCAGGGCTGGGTCAGCAGGGCAGGCAGGGCTGGGCTGGGCTGGGCAGGGTAGGGGTAGTGGTTGGGTTGCAGGCAGTGGTGGGTAGGATTGGGGGGTTGGGTTGTTGGTGGGTTGGAGGTTAGGTTGGGTTAGTTAAACAATTGGGTTAATTATTGAAGACAATTAACTCAGTGTTTATATGAGGTTCCTCCAATATAATTACCACATTGGTTCTAATTATCACTATGAGGTAATTGTCCAATAACTAATGAGAATATTAACGTATAAACTATAACTGAAATGTGTTCTGATATTGTTACTGGTATTATTATTATTATTAGCAGTAGTAGTGGTAGCATTCTGTCTGTCTGTCTGTCTGTCTTTTTCCCCTAGTTCCCCATCAAGACACCTTGTATACAAATCACTACCTCATCTCACTCACACCCCATACCACCCCACTCACCAACTCCTCTCTCTACCTCACCTTCTCTATCTTCCAGCTACGGGTATGAGCCATCAGTGACCACCTGTACAATCAACTGGCAACAGAACGACGCCAGCTACAAGTGGTACATCATGACGGTGTTTGTGGTGGTGTTACGGTGCCTCTGATCCTCATGTGCAGCTGTTACTACCAGGCCTCCCGCTTCCTTCACCAGGCTCACGAGGTCGGCGAGTCCATCTATGCTTATGACTGGCCAATGAGAAGAACGTCACTGCAAGGTGAGGTGTGGGGTGGTGTGTGTGTGTGGGGAGTGAGGTGGGGGGTGGTGGTGTGTATGTGTGTGTGTGTGTGTGTGTGTGTGTTGATAGTAAACAGCTAACACGGTTGTGTCTATACAGGGTAACTACCGGCGAGATAAAACAAAAATTCTTGGCTTTTCCAGGTTTTTCAGGTGTAAATTTGGAAAACTCCAGGTATATTAATTCTGTATTTATTACTCCAGAATAACAAATTAGAGGTTTTCAATAATATGTACAGTGTATATGCTACTGGGAAATTTAAAGATGATATCAATTATATTAATCAAGAAACTAAAGACTCTTTCTCGGCCCACCCCAAGCCGAGTGATGAGAGAGACAAAGAGCCTGACCCCACCTTCCATGTTTTCTCCTCTGATTTAGGGATTCGTGGGTCGACCTGGACGTTCCAAAAAAGCCAGAAATCCGGCAAAAACCGAAAAATCACACACCTGATCCACCTGTACGACTCATGGAAATATGTAAAATAGTCCACTTAAATAAAGTCACTTAATTACAAGAACAATTCATCTCTGACAATACCCACGGCAGAATTAGTAGACATAACTTGTAATATTTGGTTATTTGATCACTAACATGACAGGTACACAAGCAGTTCAGTTAATGGAGTAGAGTATTGACTGGAATTTGTTCCGGAAAGTTTGAGTATTTACCTATTATACAGTACATCATTAATTTATGGTCAATATAATAATCTTTTCAAGTCACACTGAATTCACATGAAATTCCAGGTTTATTTGTAAAATTCCCTGGGCTTTCCAGGTTTTCCAGACCAGTAGACACCTTGCTATATAAGGGATGAATCACCACATGTATATTAGAATGACCAGTGTGCTGATTAAATACCTATCCATTCATCCATTTAATTATCTATATATCAACCACACCCATTCACCCACCCACCCATCCACCCACCACCACCCACCCATCCACCCACCGCCTACCCACCCACCCATCCACCCACCACTCATCCACCCACCACCCATCCACCACCCACCCACCACCACAAAACTATACCATATATCACCAACTCAACACACACACACAGATGGGCGTAGTGTTAGTGGTGGCGTATCTCTTCTGCTGGTCTGCGTATGCGGTGTGTGTGACCGTGTTCCGTCACCCTTACACCGTGCCTCTCATTCTCACCTTGTTGCCGCCCCTCCTAGCTAAGGTGAGCTAAACAATGTCTATCTTACTTGTCTGTACTGTAGGTTAGGTTAGCGTTAGGTTAGGTTAGGTTAGGTTGTGCGTTAGGTTAGCGTTAGGTTATAGTGTCCAAGGTTTGGGTAAGGTTAGGTTAGGTTAGGTTAGGTATAGTGTGTAAGGTTTAGGTTAGGTTTAGGTTAGGTTAGGTTAGGTTAGGTTTAGGTTTAGGTTAGGTTAGGTTAACCCATCAACTCATCAACTGATCTCTCCTCCTCCAGGTGTCACCAGTCCTTAACCCCATCATCTACTTTCTCCCACCCACGCCTGAGGAAGGGAGATGATGGCCACCCTCACCTGCTGCCTGAGAGCCTCCTCCAGAGCTCTTGGAACTCCCGGAGACCAAGAGCATGACCGAACACAAATGACACCTCCACGGGCGCCTTCCTCAGCCACGGTGGGAGATGGGTCAACTGACGCCGGTGGAGAAGAGGATATATGATGAGTCCCTGTGGAAGGAGACACCCAGGGGGTGGGGGAGGAGGGGTGAGGGGAGGAGGGGGTAGAGGGGAGGGAGGGGTGGTGGGGAAGGGGAGGAGGGGTGGTAGAGGGGAGGGGGGGTGGGTAGAGGGGGGAGGTGGTGTGAGGGGAGGAGGGGTGGTGAGGGGAGGAGGGGTGGGTAGAGGGGAGGAGGGGTGGTGGGGGAGGGGGAGGGGGGTGGGTAGAGAGGGGAGGAGGGGTGGTAGGGGGAGGAGGGGGTGGTAGAGGGGGAGAGGGTGGTGGGGGGAGGAGGGGGTGGAGGGGAGGGGGGTGGTGGGGGAGGGGGTGGTAGGGGGAGGGGGAGAGGGGTGGTAGAGGGGAGAGGGAGGAACTTAGTGATATACAGTAAAACCTCCATATAACGGACTTATCCCTTCGTATAATCCGTTAGATGGGAGATGGAGGTCTTCACATCTAACGGACTTTCGATATAGTGACTTTTTCTCCAT